>NW_028239200.1:0-202764 GCF_036417535.1 Chlamydotis macqueenii
ACATATCAAAATCCAGACAGCATAAAAGACCTAAACGAAGCATACATAGCATTGAATCTGGTTGCCAAGATAATACAGAGTTTTGGAAACTAAGTAAAATTATTGCTGCTTCAGTCTTTACACCTGGTGTGGCAAGTGCCTAGGCATTAACTATGCTAAATAAATTGGACTGTTGGCTTGCTAAGCAAATAAATACAACTGTATCGGCACTATCAACGCTGTTAACTGATGTAGATTCTATATACTATGCTACTTTACAAAACAGAACCGCTGTTAGCCCGCAGAGCACATATTTGACGGGCCTTGTTGCATGCGCTGGCCACGCATGCAGCAACGTCTAGTCAGGCCTTGTTGTATGCGCTGGCCACGCATGCAGCAACACCTAGTCAGGACTCTTTCACTGAATCTGCTGAGGGTATAAACAGAGGTGGCTCGGAGCGAAGGGGAGAGGACAGACCCAGAGCACACTTTATTTACAACAGGGGACGCCCTGAAGGTGCTGCGCCTGCCTCCCTTCTCTGCTCTGACCCGGCTGATAAACATCCTCTTGCTCAGCGGTGTCTTTGGCATAGTTGGGTTAGTAACAGAATAGATCAGCAATAGATTTTTTTTATTATTAGCACAAAATCATGGTTGTCAGGATTTTGATGGGCTTTGCTGCATGAATCTGTCTGATCATTCGGAATCTATTCACAAAAGTATTCAAAACTTGCAAAAAGGAGTACAAAAACAGCAACAAAGTGATGGTTTTGATATATTCAGACATCTTTTGGTGACTTGATAAAAGCTTGTTACTAATAGCTGTAGGATGCTTATTCATTCCTTTTATATATGTATTTTGATCTATAATTCTGTGTCTTAAAATGTGTGCAAACTTTAATAGATAAAGCGTTGAAACAAGCCTCTTCTCCTAAACAAAGAAGGGGGAGATGTGGTATTTCGCTGAGCCAGTATGGTATCAGTGAAAGCACACCGACCTTGGGGGAGGAATGCAATCATGCTCTCAGGAAGAAAGCCATGGAATGAGAAGGGAAGCTTTAAGATACAAAACATTGTTAGCAGAATTTATGGCTTGTTTCAACAGAGGCCTGCAGAAAACTAGTCATTGCTCTTGTAGATAAGAAAGTTACTGGAGTTGTTATATCCATAATAGTAGAAAAATGTTATAGTAGAAAATTACTAGAAGGTACTGAAACTTAGCTTTGCTTTGTAATCATGAATATGCATAAACATGTGATCAGTAATTTTATTAACTAAGCTTGTGTGTGGCATAACTGGGTGGTTGCTGTCCTTGGTTAAAATCGGAATTATGATACTAGGCATCATACTAGGCATAACATACCATGCTTGCAAAAAATGATTAACAACTCAATACAGACAATCTGGCTCATAAAAAAAAAAAAAAAAAAAAAAAAAGAAGAAAAGGGAGATTCAGTAGAGGCCTACATGAACCTAGTTGATATTGTAGTAAAATAAGGTCAGGAGTACCAAAAAGAGCCATAGGAGGACCATGTTATTTTGGAAAATTGATAATGTTTGCTCCACCTATGAGAACATTACGGAATCACACTCGAGCAAGAAGATCGCTAAAAGTATTGACTCCCCATTGTGACGGCAATTTAACCCTGTTGGGTACAGCTGAGCGGATAGCATTATCTTTATTTGTTCCTTGGGCAGCAACTGCAAAAGCTTTAGCTAACTTAAATAAATTAGCTTGTTGGGCACAAAAGCAAATGAATTTAACCTCTAGCATGTTATCAGGATTATTAGAAGACATGGATAGTATGCGTCATGATATTTTTGCAGAATCTAGCAGCCATTGATTTTTTGTTATTAGCGCATAAGTGGGTCTGGATTGTTCAAAACAAAAAGGGGGATTTGTTGGATACCTGGAGTATCAGGGACACTTAGTGAACAATCCAGACCGAATGGAATTGTTATGTTTGTGAGCAGCAGGCCTCAAGGACATCACTGAAGCCGCTTGTGAGAAAGTAATGAAGCCGCCTGTAAGAAAGTACTGAAGCCACCTGTGAGAAAATAATGAGGCCGCCTGTGAGAAAGTAATGAAGCTTCCTGTGAGAAAGTAAACGAAGCAACCTTGAAGAAGATCGTAAACAACTCTGAGAAAGTGAAAACATGAAAAGTACGGGACTTTCAGGTTAACGGGACTTTCCAGATTAGCTAACTGCAAGTAGGAAGGATATGCAAATGTAACTATTAGAGCTTAAGCCAATCACGCAATGACTAGTAGGCATATTTTATCTTAGCAATATAAATATGTGCACCCGGGACTAATAAATTGAACTACGCTTATTACTCATATTGAGTCTTTTGTCGTACGTTCCTCCGTCGCTCGCAGGACTGCACCCCGTGGAAGAGATGACCCACGCCGGAGCAGTTTCACGAAGGACTGTGGCCCGTGGGAGGGACCCCACGCTGGAGCAGAGGAGGAATGCAAGGAGTTCTTCCCCCGACGATGACACAGAGGCGTAAAACAACGCGTGATGAACTGACTGCGCCCCCCATTCCCCCCCCCACTGCCCCCGACCCCCCCCTCCATGCCGCTCGGGAGGGGAAGGTAGTAGAGATAATGTTAAGCCCGGGAAGAGGGAGGGGTGGGGGGAGGTTATCTTGTTCCCTGTCTCATTCTCCTGCTAGTTTTAGAAATAAATGAGTGTTTTTCCCCAAGTCGAGTCTGTTTTGCCTGTAACGGTAACTTTACAAATTTCTTCCCGTCCTTATCTCAAACCTCGAGCCGTTTTTCTTATATCATCTCCTCCTATTCTCTCGGAGGGTGGGGGGAGCGAGAGAGAGACTGTGTAGTCTGGTCCCGATCGGGGCTGAACTACGACAGTGGCCCAGCTGTCTGAGAGCAGTAGCAGCTGTCATTCTAAACATTCAAGAAGCCTGAAAGTTCACTCTAGGCCAGAAAATGACTGTCCTAGTTTCCCAGACTGTATCTGCGGTCCTTGAAGCAAAAGGAGGGCATTGGCTTTCCCCACAAAGGTTCCTGAAATATCAAGCTATAATGGTTGAACAGGATGATGTTGAAATCGTGACCACAAACATCATCAATCCGGCCTCATTCCTTGATGGGAACATCGGGGAGCCGGTGAGTCATGACTGCGTGGAAACAATTGAAACCATGTATTCTAGTCGAACGGATCTTAAAGATGTCCCTGTCGATGGAGCCGAACATTGGTTCACCGATGGAAGCAGCTATATGTTAAATGGAAGGCGACATTCCGGATATGCTGTTACCACTTTTGAAAAGGTGATAGAGTCCAGGCCACTATCAGCCGATGTCTCAACCCAAAAGGCCGAGATCATAGCCCTTACCTGAGCCCTGGAGAGAGCCCAGGGAAGGACTGTAAACATTTGGACTGACCCTAAATATGCCTTTGGGGTGGTACATGCCCATGGAGCAATATGGAAGGCAAGAGGACTGTTAAATTCTCATGGAAAAACCATCAAACACGCAGAAGGGATTTTGAAAATCCTGAATGCAGTCCAGCTTCCCAAAAAGGTGGCAATTATGCATATTAAAGCACACCAGAAAGTGAGCACAGAATTGGAAAGAGGAAATGAGCTGGCAGATAGGGAAGCAAAACAAGCAGCTAGAGAAACAATCAAGGTAGAGGGTGCGCTAATACCTGATGGACAGGTATTTCTAGAAGGTAAACCAGAATACACAAAGGAAGTCGGCAAACTTATTAATGATCTAAAGGGGTCATATAATGAGGAAGGGTGGGCCAATTACTACCCCTCACACGGGAGGGTAGTAATTCCCTCCTACATGATATGGTCAGTAGTCCGAGAAGAACATAGAAAAAGACACTGGGGGGAGGGGGGGGCAGAAGCCCTATATAAAGATCTCATCAGGAACATAATAGCGTGAAACTTAGACACTACCGCTAGACAAGTAACTCAACAATGTGATCTTTGTCTCCAGACTAATCCTAAAGTTGTAAAAGGGCCGAAACTTGAAAAAATCGGAAAGGGGAATGGTCCGGGACAACGTTGGCAGATTGATTTCTCAGAACTCCCTAGAAAAGGGGGGTATCGATACTTATTAGTACTTACGGATACCTTTTCAGGCTGGCCAGAAGCTTTCCCGTGCGGAACTGCTAAAGCCTGGGAAGTAACCAAAATACTGCTCCAGGAAATAGTACCTAGGTTTGGAGTCCCAGCAGTAATGCCCTCGGATAGAGGACCACATTTTGTGTCCAGAATAGTACAAGCAATTAGCCACCATCTAGGGATAGAGTGGCAATTACATACCTCTTACCGACCACAATCAAGTGGCCAGGTGGAGAAAATGAATCACCCAATCAAACAACAGATTGTCAAGTTGGGTCAGGAAACTAATCTAACTTTACCATTAGCTCTTATACGAATACGAACCAGACCAAGAGCAAGAGAAGGGCTTAGTCCATTCGAAATTCTATATGGACGACCCTATGGGGTACAAAAGGGAACGTCTTCACAAATTGGTGAAGAAATAATGACCTCCTATATGGTGGCACTAAACAAACAATTAAAAAGAATTGAAAAACATGCAATGGGAACACGTCGTAGGGGTCTGGATGGGCCTGTTCACGATATACAACCAGGGGACTATGTATATGTTAAATCTCTTACAGAAAAAACTCTGGAACCACAGTGGGCCGGACCTTTTCAAGTCCTCCTCACCACCTACACGGCAATTAAGGTAAAGGGACAGAACTCCTGGATACACCATACTCGGATCAAGAGAGCCTCTGCAACCTTGTGGAAAGTAACTCCAGACAACAACGAAGACTTGAGACTTAAACTCGTTCGAACGGATAAGGGCGGGAACAGTGCAGTAGTGAACCGGAGGGACACCACAGCAAACGATACCGGACAAAGAAACCGGGACCGGCCAGTAACTAATCTCGCCCAAATCTGTCATCGGTGCAGTTTATATCTTATTTGTCATTTTATTATAGGAAATATAAAACCCATTTTAGCAGGTCACCAAAGGCAGTACATTATCTACAGAAGTAGCTGTACTAATCCACTAGACCAACTAAATCCTAAAATGACCAATTGTTTAATTGGAATTGTGGTTGGGCTTACAATATTTTCCTGCATCTTACCACCAACTTGTAATCAAAAGGACACCAAATGGCCGTGGTCTCACGCCTCCCTTGGGTTTACAGGAAGCATGGGACCACCTTTTAAACGGTCGGGCTTAAACTTGGCCACTGTGGTTATGCACAAAATGGAAATGTACTCAGGGCATGAGTGGGGCTGGGACAGAGGCAACAGGGATCCTTAATACTATGGTGCGCCCCGTTGTGATCTTATTGATTAGCTTAGGAGTTTTATTACTATTAACTATTGTGCTGTACCTATGGGTTTGGAGAATGTTTAAGAAAGTAACACTGTCGTAGTTCAGCCCCGATCAGGACCAGACTACGCAGTCTCTCTCTCACTCCTCCCACCCTCCGAGAGAACAGGGGGAGATAACGTAAGGAAAAACGGCTCGAGGTTTGAGATAAGGACAGGGAGAAATCCTTAAAGTTACCATCACGGGCAAAACAGACTCCTCTTGGGGAAAACTATTCATTTATTACTACAAACAGCAAGATAATGAGACAGAGAACAAGATAACCTCCCTCCACCCCTCCCTCTTCCCAAGCTTAACATTATCTCTACTACCTTCCCCCCCCCGAGTGGCACAGGAGGGGGAAGAGGGAATGGGGATTGCGGTCAGTTCATCACGCGTTGTTTTACACTGCTGCTTCATGGTTGGGGGAAGAACTCGCATTCCTCCCCTGCTCTGTTGTGGGGTCCCACCCGTACGCCACAGTCCTTCCTGAAACTGCTCCGGCATGGGTCATCTCTTCCACGGGGTGCAGTCTCTCCAGAACGGCTGTCCCAGCGGGCCCTCCATGGGCCACAGCTGCCTTCAGGCATCCACCTCCCCCAGTACGGGATCCTTCACGGGCTCCAAGTGGATCTCTGCTCCTCCGTGGACCTCCATGGGCTGCAGGGGGACAACCTGCTCCACCATGGTCGTCACCACAGGCTGCAGGGGAATCTTGGCCAGGAGCTGCATTACTCCTCCCACTCCTTCTGAACTGACCTGGGCATCTGCAGCCGTTCCTCACAACAGGCTGGTAGATGTCTCTCAGGATCCTTTTTACATCTTATTCACTTCTCCTCTCCTCTCCACTTCCTGCAGCCGGGCCGGACCAATTCGGGCCCAGTCAGCCGCTTGGCGAGAGGCCAGAGGGTGAGGCCTGCAAGGCCCATAAGGCCTGCGCCTCCCCCTCTGTGCCTCTGCCCCCCGCTCAGCTGCTTCACATCTCTCCCTTTTTTTTTTTTTTCTGTTTTCCCCTATTTGAATACGTTATCACAGAGGCATTATCATGGGACATTCTGCTACCAATTGGCTTGGCCTTGGCCAGCAGCGGGTCCGCTCTAGGCCCGGCCGAGTCCACTGAACAAAGGGGAGCGACTTCTAGCAGTTTCCTACAGAAGCTACCACCTTAGCCCCCCCCCCACTAACAAAACCATGTATGATGCTTCATATCATTCAGGGAAACTGTTTAAGTAAAAGAATTTACTTAGTGTGATAAAAAGGGGGGATTGATATAGGGGACAATAAGTTAATCACAACTATATATGTATGCTCTTAAAGAATTGTTGTAGTTCAGCCCCGATCGGGACCAGACTACGCAGTCTCTCTCTCACTCCCCCCCCACTCTCCAAGAGAACAGGGGGAGATTTGGTAAACAAAAGAAAACCAGGAAAAAAACCAAACCCGTGGGTTGAGATTGAACAAAAAGTAAATTTAACAGTAATGACAGAAGAAAACAAAACAGTGATGCAATACAAATATAGTATAATGGCTTACAACAAATCTCCACACCTAGTTTCTTCCACGTAGCAGGAGGCTCCTTTCACCACCCTCCTCACTTACATACTGAGCCCCAGCAGTTAGCTGATTAGTTAACTATCCCAGCCATAGGGGCTACCAGCTTCAGTACTCCACCCAGCTCAGGTAAATATTAACTCTATCCTAGCCAGAAACAGGACAAGAATACAGTTATAAAACATAGTCATGTACCCATATAGCTTAGAGAAACAATTAATGGAAGAGGAAGTCTGTTTTTTTTTTCTTTTCCTGACGAAGGACTCATTTGTAAGGAGTGAGAAACAGTCCCTACTGCTCAGTGGGAAAAAATCTTAAAAATCCTGAACCTTTTGTTACATGGTGACCAGCTCTGAATACCCTTGCTGCTCCTCACCGGCTCTTGCTACCACACATACAGGCTCCAAACTCTGGGGCTCCGGGCTTTCCTAGACCACCAGGACAGGGTGGTAAAGATCTACAGGCATAAAAAAAATCTACAGGCCAGGAAACATTGGGGCTCCGGGATTTCTTAGACCACCAGGACTCCGACGTTTAACACCAGCTCGAGCTGTCCGCCTAGTGTTAAACCACAGCTTAAAAATGGTGAATGTCAGACAGCTGCTCCCACACCAGAAGTGTCAGCTCTGGAATGTCTTGCTGCTTCTCACCAGCTCTAGGCACCACATCTACAGGCTCACAAACATTGGGGATCCGGCATTTCCTGGGACACCAGGACTCCGACGTCTACCATCACCTCAACTCAGCAGTCCCTTTTGAAAAAAATCTTAAAAATCACACAGTCAGAAGACTGCTCCCACACCAGAAGTGACATTTCTGAAAGCTCTTGCTTCTCCTGCCCGGCTCTTGCCACCGCATCTACAGGCTCACAAATATTGGGACTGCGAGATTTCCTAGAACACCAGCACTCCAACGTTTACCACGGTGTACTTATGGCCGCCCAGTGAAAACACTCTTATATATCATGAACGTTGGATGATAGATCCCACACCAGAAGTGCCAGCTCTGAAAACCCCTCAGTGGCTCTTGCCACCGCATCTACAAGCCCAGCAACACTGGGGCTCCGTTCTTTCCTAGACAATCAGGACTCCGACTTTTGCCACCATGTACACCAGTAAACTTTCAGAGGTGGCACTTTTGGTGTTAAAGCAATCGTCTGAGTTAGTGATTTTTAAGATTTATTTCTCACTGTGCAGCAGCTCTAGGTGATGGTAAGTGTCAGAGTCCTGCTGGTGGAGGAAAGCCCAGAGACTCAATGTTTCTGAGCCTGTAGATGTGGTGGGAAGAGTCGGTGAGGAGCAGCAAGAACTTTTAGAGCAGGCATTTCAGGTGTTGGAGTAATTGTCTGACTTCCTTCTCCGCGGCTGCTTCCAAGTTGACGGTAACTGCCAGCGTGCTAGCTGTGTAGGACAGTGAAGAGGCTGACGCGTGTGTGTCCGTAGAGCTGCTAGAAAGCGTACGTGAAGAGCAGGAAGGGCTTTCAGAGCAGCCGGCTCTCGTCTTGGACAGTCGCCACGCATCCGCACTTTTAGTGCCTCAGAACCCCGGACAGCTTGCAAAACACGGCTGTAACTGTCCCAGCGCAAGCTGTTCAGGAAAGCACAGAAACGCGATGTTCGCGTGCTTTTAGCGCTGCTCGCAAGAAGCCTCCGGAGCAGGCACTTCTCGTGCGGCAACAACCGTGCCTGCTACGATCTTTCCTAGCCTCTTTTCCTCCGGGCAGCCGGCTTGAGCTGATGTGAAGTGTTGGTGGGCAAATCATCCAGAGAAGTGTAGCAATGCTTCTGGGCTGTTAGCAAGAGCGAGTGAAGAGCAGCAAGAGCTTTCCTTGCTGACCCTTTTCATGTGGGAGATTAGCTGGACATTTGCCGGTTTAGTGCCTTGTTTCTTCTGCGCAGCTTGCACAAAGCTTATTGCGGCTTTCGCGGTTCGAGTTGTGCATCGCCGGAGCTCTGCGGGAAAGAGCGAGAGAAGAGCCGCGAAAGCTCCGAGTGCGGCCAGCTCGCGTGTAGCCGCGAATGTGCGCTGTTCGCCGGTTGCAGGGCGACTGCCTTCTGCGCGGCTGCTTCCAAGTTGACGGTAACTGCCAGCGTGCTAGCTGTGTAGGACAGTGAAGAGGCTGACGCGTGTGTGTCCGTAGAGCTGCTAGAAAGCGTACGTGACGAGCAGGAAGGGCTTTCAGAGCAGCCGGTTCTCGTCTTGCACAGTCGCCACACATCCGCACTTTTAGTGCCTCAGAACCCCGGACAGCTTGCAAAACACGGCTGTAACTGTCCCAGCGCAAGCTGTTCAGGAAAGCACAGAAACGCGATGTTCGCGTGCTTTTAGCGCTGCTCGCAAGAAGCCTCCGGAGCAGGCACTTCTCGTGCAGCAACAACCGTGCCTGCTACGATCTTTCCTAGCCTCTTTTCCTCCGGGCAGCCGGCTTGAGCTGATGTGAAGTGTTGGTGGGCAAATCATCCAGAGAAGCGTCGCAATGCTTCTGGGCTGTTAGCAAGAGCTTTCCTTGCTGACCCTTTTCACGTTGGAGATTAGCTGGACATTTGCCGGTTTAGTGCCTTGTTTCTTCTGCGCAGCTTGCACAAAGCTCATTGCGGCTTTCGCGGTTCGAGTTGTGCATCGCCGGAGCTCTGCGGGAAAGAGCGAGAGAAGAGCCGCGAAAGCTCCGAGTGCGGCCAGCTCGCGTGTAGCCGCGAATGTGCGCTGTTCGCCGGTTGCAGGGCGACTGCCTTCTGCGCGGCTGCTTCCAAGTTGACGGTAACTGCCAGCGTGCTAGCTGTGTAGGACAGTGAAGAGGCTGACGCGTGTGTGTCCGTAGAGCTGCTAGAAAGCGTACGTGACGAGCAGGAAGGGCTTTCAGAGCAGCCGGTTCTCGTCTTGCACAGTCGCCACACATCCGCACTTTTAGTGCCTCAGAACCCCGGACAGCTTGCAAAACACGGCTGTAACTGTCCCAGCGCAAGCTGTTCAGGAAAGCACAGAAACGCGATGTTCGCGTGCTTTTAGCGCTGCTCGCAAGAAGCCTCCGGAGCAGGCACTTCTCGTGCAGCAACAACCGTGCCTGCTACGATCTTTCCTAGCCTCTTTTCCTCCGGGCAGCCGGCTTGAGCTGATGTGAAGTGTTGGTGGGCAAATCATCCAGAGAAGCGTCGCAATGCTTCTGGGCTGTTAGCAAGAGCTTTCCTTGCTGAGCCTTTTCACGTTGGAGATTAGCTGGACATTTGCCGGTTTAGTGCCTTGTTTCTTCTGCGCAGCTTGCACAAAGCTCATTGCGGCTTTCGCGGTTCGAGTTGTGCATCGCCGGAGCTCTGCGGGAAAGAGCGAGAGAAGAGCCGCGAAAGCTCCGAGTGCGGCCAGCTCGCGTGTAGCCGCGAATGTGCGCTGTTCGCCGGTTGCAGGGCGACTGCCTTCTGCGCGGCTGCTTCCAAGTTGACGGTAACTGCCAGCGTGCTAGCTGTGTAGGACAGTGAAGAGGCTGACGCGTGTGTGTCCGTAGAGCTGCTAGAAAGCGTACGTGACGAGCAGGAAGGGCTTTCAGAGCAGCCGGTTCTCGTCTTGGACAGTCGCCACACATCCGCACTTTTAGTGCCTCAGAACCCCGGACAGCTTGCAAAACACGGCTGTAACTGTCCCAGCGCAAGCTGTTCAGGAAAGCACAGAAACGCGATGTTCGCGTGCTTTTAGCGCTGCTCGCAAGAAGCCTCCGGAGCAGGCACTTCTCGTGCAGCAACAACCGTGCCTGCTACGATCTTTCCTAGCCTCTTTTCCTCCGGGCAGCCGGCTTGAGCTGATGTGAAGTGTTGGTGGGCAAATCATCCAGAGAAGCGTCGCAATGCTTCTGGGCTGTTAGCAAGAGCTTTCCTTGCTGAGCCTTTTCACGTTGGAGATTAGCTGGACATTTGCCGGTTTAGTGCCTTGTTTCTTCTGCGCAGCTTGCACAAAGCTCATTGCGGCTTTCGCGGTTCGAGTTGTGCATCGCCGGAGCTCTGCGGGAAAGAGCGAGAGAAGAGCCGCGAAAGCTCCGAGTGCGGCCAGCTCGCGTGTAGCCGCGAATGTGCGCTGTTCGCCGGTTGCAGGGCGACTGCCTTCTGCGCGGCTGCTTCCAAGTTGACGGTAACTGCCAGCGTGCTAGCTGTGTAGGACAGTGAAGAGGCTGACGCGTGTGTGTCCGTAGAGCTGCTAGAAAGCGTACGTGACGAGCAGGAAGGGCTTTCAGAGCAGCCGGTTCTCGTCTTGCACAGTCGCCACACATCCGCACTTTTAGTGCCTCAGAACCCCGGACAGCTTGCAAAACACGGCTGTAACTGTCCCAGCGCAAGCTGTTCAGGAAAGCACAGAAACGCGATGTTCGCGTGCTTTTAGCGCTGCTCGCAAGAAGCCTCCGGAGCAGGCACTTCTCGTGCAGCAACAACCGTGCCTGCTACGATCTTTCCTAGCCTCTTTTCCTCCGGGCAGCCGGCTTGAGCTGATGTGAAGTGTTGGTGGGCAAATCATCCAGAGAAGCGTCGCAATGCTTCTGGGCTGTTAGCAAGAGCTTTCCTTGCTGAGCCTTTTCACGTTGGAGATTAGCTGGACATTTGCCGGTTTAGTGCCTTGTTTCTTCTGCGCAGCTTGCACAAAGCTCATTGCGGCTTTCGCGGTTCGAGTTGTGCATCGCCGGAGCTCTGCGGGAAAGAGCGAGAGAAGAGCCGCGAAAGCTCCGAGTGCGGCCAGCTCGCGTGTAGCCGCGAATGTGCGCTGTTCGCCGGTTGCAGGGCGAGTGCCTTCTGCGCGGCTGCTTCCAAGTTGACGGTAACTGCCAGCGTGCTAGCTGTGTAGGACAGTGAAGAGGCTGACGCGTGTGTGTCCGTAGAGCTGCTAGAAAGCGTACGTGACGAGCAGGAAGGGCTTTCAGAGCAGCCGGTTCTCGTCTTGCACAGTCGCCACACATCCGCACTTTTAGTGCCTCAGAACCCCGGACAGCTTGCAAAACACGGCTGTAACTGTCCCAGCGCAAGCTGTTCAGGAAAGCACAGAAACGCGATGTTCGCGTGCTTTTAGCGCTGCTCGCAAGAAGCCTCCGGAGCAGGCACTTCTCGTGCAGCAACAACCGTGCCTGCTACGATCTTTCCTAGCCTCTTTTCCTCCGGGCAGCCGGCTTGAGCTGATGTGAAGTGTTGGTGGGCAAATCATCCAGAGAAGCGTCGCAATGCTTCTGGGCTGTTAGCAAGAGCTTTCCTTGCTGACCCTTTTCACGTTGGAGATTAGCTGGACATTTGCCGGTTTAGTGCCTTGTTTCTTCTGCGCAGCTTGCACAAAGCTCATTGCGGCTTTCGCGGTTCGAGTTGTGCATCGCCGGAGCTCTGCGGGAAAGAGCGAGAGAAGAGCCGCGAAAGCTCCGAGTGCGGCCAGCTCGCGTGTAGCCGCGAATGTGCGCTGTTCGCCGGTTGCAGGGCGACTGCCTTCTGCGCGGCTGCTTCCAAGTTGACGGTAACTGCCAGCGTGCTAGCTGTGTAGGACAGTGAAGAGGCTGACGCGTGTGTGTCCGTAGAGCTGCTAGAAAGCGTACGTGACGAGCAGGAAGGGCTTTCAGAGCAGCCGGTTCTCGTCTTGCACAGTCGCCACACATCCGCACTTTTAGTGCCTCAGAACCCCGGACAGCTTGCAAAACACGGCTGTAACTGTCCCAGCGCAAGCTGTTCAGGAAAGCACAGAAACGCGATGTTCGCGTGCTTTTAGCGCTGCTCGCAAGAAGCCTCCGGAGCAGGCACTTCTCGTGCAGCAACAACCGTGCCTGCTACGATCTTTCCTAGCCTCTTTTCCTCCGGGCAGCCGGCTTGAGCTGATGTGAAGTGTTGGTGGGCAAATCATCCAGAGAAGCGTCGCAATGCTTCTGGGCTGTTAGCAAGAGCTTTCCTTGCTGACCCTTTTCACGTTGGAGATTAGCTGGACATTTGCCGGTTTAGTGCCTTGTTTCTTCTGCGCAGCTTGCACAAAGCTCATTGCGGCTTTCGCGGTTCGAGTTGTGCATCGCCGGAGCTCTGCGGGAAAGAGCGAGAGAAGAGCCGCGAAAGCTCCGAGTGCGGCCAGCTCGCGTGTAGCCGCGAATGTGCGCTGTTCGCCGGTTGCAGGGCGACTGCCTTCTGCGCGGCTGCTTCCAAGTTGACGGTAACTGCCAGCGTGCTAGCTGTGTAGGACAGTGAAGAGGCTGACGCGTGTGTGTCCGTAGAGCTGCTAGAAAGCGTACGTGACGAGCAGGAAGGGCTTTCAGAGCAGCCGGTTCTCGTCTTGCACAGTCGCCACACATCCGCACTTTTAGTGCCTCAGAACCCCGGACAGCTTGCAAAACACGGCTGTAACTGTCCCAGCGCAAGCTGTTCAGGAAAGCACAGAAACGCGATGTTCGCGTGCTTTTAGCGCTGCTCGCAAGAAGCCTCCGGAGCAGGCACTTCTCGTGCAGCAACAACCGTGCCTGCTACGATCTTTCCTAGCCTCTTTTCCTCCGGGCAGCCGGCTTGAGCTGATGTGAAGTGTTGGTGGGCAAATCATCCAGAGAAGCGTCGCAATGCTTCTGGGCTGTTAGCAAGAGCTTTCCTTGCTGACCCTTTTCACGTTGGAGATTAGCTGGACATTTGCCGGTTTAGTGCCTTGTTTCTTCTGCGCAGCTTGCACAAAGCTCATTGCGGCTTTCGCGGTTCGAGTTGTGCATCGCCGGAGCTCTGCGGGAAAGAGCGAGAGAAGAGCCGCGAAAGCTCCGAGTGCGGCCAGCTCGCGTGTAGCCGCGAATGTGCGCTGTTCGCCGGTTGCAGGGCGACTGCCTTCTGCGCGGCTGCTTCCAAGTTGACGGTAACTGCCAGCGTGCTAGCTGTGTAGGACAGTGAAGAGGCTGACGCGTGTGTGTCCGTAGAGCTGCTAGAAAGCGTACGTGACGAGCAGGAAGGGCTTTCAGAGCAGCCGGTTCTCGTCTTGGACAGTCGCCACACATCCGCACTTTTAGTGCCTCAGAACCCCGGACAGCTTGCAAAACACGGCTGTAACTGTCCCAGCGCAAGCTGTTCAGGAAAGCACAGAAACGCGATGTTCGCGTGCTTTTAGCGCTGCTCGCAAGAAGCCTCCGGAGCAGGCACTTCTCGTGCAGCAACAACCGTGCCTGCTACGATCTTTCCTAGCCTCTTTTCCTCCGGGCAGCCGGCTTGAGCTGATGTGAAGTGTTGGTGGGCAAATCATCCAGAGAAGCGTCGCAATGCTTCTGGGCTGTTAGCAAGAGCTTTCCTTGCTGACCCTTTTCACGTTGGAGATTAGCTGGACATTTGCCGGTTTAGTGCCTTGTTTCTTCTGCGCAGCTTGCACAAAGCTCATTGCGGCTTTCGCGGTTCGAGTTGTGCATCGCCGGAGCTCTGCGGGAAAGAGCGAGAGAAGAGCCGCGAAAGCTCCGAGTGCGGCCAGCTCGCGTGTAGCCGCGAATGTGCGCTGTTCGCCGGTTGCAGGGCGACTGCCTTCTGCGCGGCTGCTTCCAAGTTGACGGTAACTGCCAGCGTGCTAGCTGTGTAGGACAGTGAAGAGGCTGACGCGTGTGTGTCCGTAGAGCTGCTAGAAAGCGTACGTGACGAGCAGGAAGGGCTTTCAGAGCAGCCGGTTCTCGTCTTGCACAGTCGCCACACATCCGCACTTTTAGTGCCTCAGAACCCCGGACAGCTTGCAAAACACGGCTGTAACTGTCCCAGCGCAAGCTGTTCAGGAAAGCACAGAAACGCGATGTTCGCGTGCTTTTAGCGCTGCTCGCAAGAAGCCTCCGGAGCAGGCACTTCTCGTGCAGCAACAACCGTGCCTGCTACGATCTTTCCTAGCCTCTTTTCCTCCGGGCAGCCGGCTTGAGCTGATGTGAAGTGTTGGTGGGCAAATCATCCAGAGAAGCGTCGCAATGCTTCTGGGCTGTTAGCAAGAGCTTTCCTTGCTGACCCTTTTCACGTTGGAGATTAGCTGGACATTTGCCGGTTTAGTGCCTTGTTTCTTCTGCGCAGCTTGCACAAAGCTCATTGCGGCTTTCGCGGTTCTAGTTGTGCATCGCCGGAGCTCTGCGAGAAAGAGCGAGAGAAGAGCCGCGAAAGCTCCGAGTGCGGCCAGCTCGCGTGTAGCCGCGATGATGCGCTGTTCGCCGGTTGCAGGGCGACTGCCTTCTGCGCGGCTGCTTCCAAGTTGACGGTAACTGCCAGCGTGCTAGCTGTGTAGGACAGTGAAGAGGCTGACGCGTGTGTGTCCGTAGAGCTGCTAGAAAGCGTACGTGACGAGCAGGAAGGGCTTTCAGAGCAGCCGGTTCTCGTCTTGCACAGTCGCCACACATCCGCATTTTTAGTGCCTCAGAACCCCGGACAGCTTGCAAAACACGGCTGTAACTGTCCCAGCGCAAGCTGTTCAGGAAAGCACAGAAACGCGATGTTCGCGTGCTTTTAGCGCTGCTCGCAAGAAGCCTCCGGAGCAGGCACTTCTCGTGCAGCAACAACCGTGCCTGCTACGATCTTTCCTAGCCTCTTTTCCTCCGGGCAGCCGGCTTGAGCTGATGTGAAGTGTTGGTGGGCAAATCATCCAGAGAAGCGTCGCAATGCTTCTGGGCTGTTAGCAAGAGCTTTCCTTGCTGAGCCTTTTCACGTTGGAGATTAGCTGGACATTTGCCGGTTTAGTGCCTTGTTTCTTCTGCGCAGCTTGCACAAAGCTCATTGCGGCTTTCGCGGTTCTAGTTGTGCATCGCCGGAGCTCTGCGGGAAAGAGCGAGAGAAGAGCCGCGAAAGCTCCGAGTGCGGCCAGCTCGCGTGTAGCCGCGAATGTGCGCTGTTCGCCGGTTGCAGGGCGACTGCCTTCTGCGCGGCTGCTTCCAAGTTGACGGTAACTGCCAGCGTGCTAGCTGTGTAGGACAGTGAAGAGGCTGACGCGTGTGTGTCCGTAGAGCTGCTAGAAAGCGTACGTGACGAGCAGGAAGGGCTTTCAGAGCAGCCGGTTCTCGTCTTGCACAGTCGCCACACATCCGCACTTTTAGTGCCTCAGAACCCCGGACAGCTTGCAAAACACGGCTGTAACTGTCCCAGCGCAAGCTGTTCAGGAAAGCACAGAAACGCGATGTTCGCGTGCTTTTAGCGCTGCTCGCAAGAAGCCTCCGGAGCAGGCACTTCTCGTGCAGCAACAACCGTGCCTGCTACGATCTTTCCTAGCCTCTTTTCCTCCGGGCAGCCGGCTTGAGCTGATGTGAAGTGTTGGTGGGCAAATCATCCAGAGAAGCGTCGCAATGCTTCTGGGCTGTTAGCAAGAGCTTTCCTTGCTGACCCTTTTCACGTTGGAGATTAGCTGGACATTTGCCGGTTTAGTGCCTTGTTTCTTCTGCGCAGCTTGCACAAAGCTCATTGCGGCTTTCGCGGTTCGAGTTGTGCATCGCCGGAGCTCTGCGGGAAAGAGCGAGAGAAGAGCCGCGAAAGCTCCGAGTGCGGCCAGCTCGCGTGTAGCCGCGAATGTGCGCTGTTCGCCGGTTGCAGGGCGACTGCCTTCTGCGCGGCTGCTTCCAAGTTGACGGTAACTGCCAGCGTGCTAGCTGTGTAGGACAGTGAAGAGGCTGACGCGTGTGTGTCCGTAGAGCTGCTAGAAAGCGTACGTGACGAGCAGGAAGGGCTTTCAGAGCAGCCGGTTCTCGTCTTGCACAGTCGCCACACATCCGCATTTTT
This sequence comes from Chlamydotis macqueenii, assembly GCF_036417535.1. Lineage (NCBI taxonomy): Eukaryota > Metazoa > Chordata > Aves > Otidiformes > Otididae > Chlamydotis > Chlamydotis macqueenii. The sequence continues at coordinate 16,591 of NW_028239200.1, forward strand.
AGTGCCTCAGAACCCCGGACAGCTTGCAAAACACGGCTGTAACTGTCCCAGCGCAAGCTGTTCAGGAAAGCACAGAAACGCGATGTTCGCGTGCTTTTAGCGCTGCTCGCAAGAAGCCTCCGGAGCAGGCACTTCTCGTGCAGCAACAACCGTGCCTGCTACGATCTTTCCTAGCCTCTTTTCCTCCGGGCAGCCGGCTTGAGCTGATGTGAAGTGTTGGTGGGCAAATCATCCAGAGAAGCGTCGCAATGCTTCTGGGCTGTTAGCAAGAGCTTTCCTTGCTGACCCTTTTCACGTTGGAGATTAGCTGGACATTTGCCGGTTTAGTGCCTTGTTTCTTCTGCGCAGCTTGCACAAAGCTCATTGCGGCTTTCGCGGTTCGAGTTGTGCATCGCCGGAGCTCTGCGGGAAAGAGCGAGAGAAGAGCCGCGAAAGCTCCGAGTGCGGCCAGCTCGCGTGTAGCCGCGAATGTGCGCTGTTCGCCGGTTGCAGGGCGACTGCCTTCTGCGCGGCTGCTTCCAAGTTGACGGTAACTGCCAGCGTGCTAGCTGTGTAGGACAGTGAAGAGGCTGACGCGTGTGTGTCCGTAGAGCTGCTAGAAAGCGTACGTGACGAGCAGGAAGGGCTTTCAGAGCAGCCGGTTCTCGTCTTGGACAGTCGCCACACATCCGCACTTTTAGTGCCTCAGAACCCCGGACAGCTTGCAAAACACGGCTGTAACTGTCCCAGCGCAAGCTGTTCAGGAAAGCACAGAAACGCGATGTTCGCGTGCTTTTAGCGCTGCTCGCAAGAAGCCTCCGGAGCAGGCACTTCTCGTGCAGCAACAACCGTGCCTGCTACGATCTTTCCTAGCCTCTTTTCCTCCGGGCAGCCGGCTTGAGCTGATGTGAAGTGTTGGTGGGCAAATCATCCAGAGAAGCGTCGCAATGCTTCTGGGCTGTTAGCAAGAGCTTTCCTTGCTGACCCTTTTCACGTTGGAGATTAGCTGGACATTTGCCGGTTTAGTGCCTTGTTTCTTCTGCGCAGCTTGCACAAAGCTCATTGCGGCTTTCGCGGTTCGAGTTGTGCATCGCCGGAGCTCTGCGGGAAAGAGCGAGAGAAGAGCCGCGAAAGCTCCGAGTGCGGCCAGCTCGCGTGTAGCCGCGAATGTGCGCTGTTCGCCGGTTGCAGGGCGACTGCCTTCTGCGCGGCTGCTTCCAAGTTGACGGTAACTGCCAGCGTGCTAGCTGTGTAGGACAGTGAAGAGGCTGACGCGTGTGTGTCCGTAGAGCTGCTAGAAAGCGTACGTGACGAGCAGGAAGGGCTTTCAGAGCAGCCGGTTCTCGTCTTGCACAGTCGCCACACATCCGCACTTTTAGTGCCTCAGAACCCCGGACAGCTTGCAAAACACGGCTGTAACTGTCCCAGCGCAAGCTGTTCAGGAAAGCACAGAAACGCGATGTTCGCGTGCTTTTAGCGCTGCTCGCAAGAAGCCTCCGGAGCAGGCACTTCTCGTGCAGCAACAACCGTGCCTGCTACGATCTTTCCTAGCCTCTTTTCCTCCGGGCAGCCGGCTTGAGCTGATGTGAAGTGTTGGTGGGCAAATCATCCAGAGAAGCGTCGCAATGCTTCTGGGCTGTTAGCAAGAGCTTTCCTTGCTGACCCTTTTCACGTTGGAGATTAGCTGGACATTTGCCGGTTTAGTGCCTTGTTTCTTCTGCGCAGCTTGCACAAAGCTCATTGCGGCTTTCGCGGTTCGAGTTGTGCATCGCCGGAGCTCTGCGGGAAAGAGCGAGAGAAGAGCCGCGAAAGCTCCGAGTGCGGCCAGCTCGCGTGTAGCCGCGAATGTGCGCTGTTCGCCGGTTGCAGGGCGACTGCCTTCTGCGCGGCTGCTTCCAAGTTGACGGTAACTGCCAGCGTGCTAGCTGTGTAGGACAGTGAAGAGGCTGACGCGTGTGTGTCCGTAGAGCTGCTAGAAAGCGTACGTGACGAGCAGGAAGGGCTTTCAGAGCAGCCGGTTCTCGTCTTGCACAGTCGCCACACATCCGCACTTTTAGTGCCTCAGAACCCCGGACAGCTTGCAAAACACGGCTGTAACTGTCCCAGCGCAAGCTGTTCAGGAAAGCACAGAAACGCGATGTTCGCGTGCTTTTAGCGCTGCTCGCAAGAAGCCTCCGGAGCAGGCACTTCTCGTGCAGCAACAACCGTGCCTGCTACGATCTTTCCTAGCCTCTTTTCCTCCGGGCAGCCGGCTTGAGCTGATGTGAAGTGTTGGTGGGCAAATCATCCAGAGAAGCGTCGCAATGCTTCTGGGCTGTTAGCAAGAGCTTTCCTTGCTGAGCCTTTTCACGTTGGAGATTAGCTGGACATTTGCCGGTTTAGTGCCTTGTTTCTTCTGCGCAGCTTGCACAAAGCTCATTGCGGCTTTCGCGGTTCGAGTTGTGCATCGCCGGAGCTCTGCGGGAAAGAGCGAGAGAAGAGCCGCGAAAGCTCCGAGTGCGGCCAGCTCGCGTGTAGCCGCGAATGTGCGCTGTTCGCCGGTTGCAGGGCGACTGCCTTCTGCGCGGCTGCTTCCAAGTTGACGGTAACTGCCAGCGTGCTAGCTGTGTAGGACAGTGAAGAGGCTGACGCGTGTGTGTCCGTAGAGCTGCTAGAAAGCGTACGTGACGAGCAGGAAGGGCTTTCAGAGCAGCCGGTTCTCGTCTTGCACAGTCGCCACACATCCGCACTTTTAGTGCCTCAGAACCCCGGACAGCTTGCAAAACACGGCTGTAACTGTCCCAGCGCAAGCTGTTCAGGAAAGCACAGAAACGCGATGTTCGCGTGCTTTTAGCGCTGCTCGCAAGAAGCCTCCGGAGCAGGCACTTCTCGTGCAGCAACAACCGTGCCTGCTACGATCTTTCCTAGCCTCTTTTCCTCCGGGCAGCCGGCTTGAGCTGATGTGAAGTGTTGGTGGGCAAATCATCCAGAGAAGCGTCGCAATGCTTCTGGGCTGTTAGCAAGAGCTTTCCTTGCTGACCCTTTTCACGTTGGAGATTAGCTGGACATTTGCCGGTTTAGTGCCTTGTTTCTTCTGCGCAGCTTGCACAAAGCTCATTGCGGCTTTCGCGGTTCGAGTTGTGCATCGCCGGAGCTCTGCGGGAAAGAGCGAGAGAAGAGCCGCGAAAGCTCCGAGTGCGGCCAGCTCGCGTGTAGCCGCGAATGTGCGCTGTTCGCCGGTTGCAGGGCGACTGCCTTCTGCGCGGCTGCTTCCAAGTTGACGGTAACTGCCAGCGTGCTAGCTGTGTAGGACAGTGAAGAGGCTGACGCGTGTGTGTCCGTAGAGCTGCTAGAAAGCGTACGTGACGAGCAGGAAGGGCTTTCAGAGCAGCCGGTTCTCGTCTTGCACAGTCGCCACACATCCGCATTTTTAGTGCCTCAGAACCCCGGACAGCTTGCAAAACACGGCTGTAACTGTCCCAGCGCAAGCTGTTCAGGAAAGCACAGAAACGCGATGTTCGCGTGCTTTTAGCGCTGCTCGCAAGAAGCCTCCGGAGCAGGCACTTCTCGTGCAGCAACAACCGTGCCTGCTACGATCTTTCCTAGCCTCTTTTCCTCCGGGCAGCCGGCTTGAGCTGATGTGAAGTGTTGGTGGGCAAATCATCCAGAGAAGCGTCGCAATGCTTCTGGGCTGTTAGCAAGAGCTTTCCTTGCTGAGCCTTTTCACGTTGGAGATTAGCTGGACATTTGCCGGTTTAGTGCCTTGTTTCTTCTGCGCAGCTTGCACAAAGCTCATTGCGGCTTTCGCGGTTCGAGTTGTGCATCGCCGGAGCTCTGCGGGAAAGAGCGAGAGAAGAGCCGCGAAAGCTCCGAGTGCGGCCAGCTCGCGTGTAGCCGCGAATGTGCGCTGTTCGCCGGTTGCAGGGCGACTGCCTTCTGCGCGGCTGCTTCCAAGTTGACGGTAACTGCCAGCGTGCTAGCTGTGTAGGACAGTGAAGAGGCTGACGCGTGTGTGTCCGTAGAGCTGCTAGAAAGCGTACGTGACGAGCAGGAAGGGCTTTCAGAGCAGCCGGTTCTCGTCTTGCACAGTCGCCACACATCCGCACTTTTAGTGCCTCAGAACCCCGGACAGCTTGCAAAACACGGCTGTAACTGTCCCAGCGCAAGCTGTTCAGGAAAGCACAGAAACGCGATGTTCGCGTGCTTTTAGCGCTGCTCGCAAGAAGCCTCCGGAGCAGGCACTTCTCGTGCAGCAACAACCGTGCCTGCTACGATCTTTCCTAGCCTCTTTTCCTCCGGGCAGCCGGCTTGAGCTGATGTGAAGTGTTGGTGGGCAAATCATCCAGAGAAGCGTCGCAATGCTTCTGGGCTGTTAGCAAGAGCTTTCCTTGCTGACCCTTTTCACGTTGGAGATTAGCTGGACATTTGCCGGTTTAGTGCCTTGTTTCTTCTGCGCAGCTTGCACAAAGCTCATTGCGGCTTTCGCGGTTCGAGTTGTGCATCGCCGGAGCTCTGCGGGAAAGAGCGAGAGAAGAGCCGCGAAAGCTCCGAGTGCGGCCAGCTCGCGTGTAGCCGCGAATGTGCGCTGTTCGCCGGTTGCAGGGCGACTGCCTTCTGCGCGGCTGCTTCCAAGTTGACGGTAACTGCCAGCGTGCTAGCTGTGTAGGACAGTGAAGAGGCTGACGCGTGTGTGTCCGTAGAGCTGCTAGAAAGCGTACGTGACGAGCAGGAAGGGCTTTCAGAGCAGCCGGTTCTCGTCTTGCACAGTCGCCACACATCCGCACTTTTAGTGCCTCAGAACCCCGGACAGCTTGCAAAACACGGCTGTAACTGTCCCAGCGCAAGCTGTTCAGGAAAGCACAGAAACGCGATGTTCGCGTGCTTTTAGCGCTGCTCGCAAGAAGCCTCCGGAGCAGGCACTTCTCGTGCAGCAACAACCGTGCCTGCTACGATCTTTCCTAGCCTCTTTTCCTCCGGGCAGCCGGCTTGAGCTGATGTGAAGTGTTGGTGGGCAAATCATCCAGAGAAGCGTCGCAATGCTTCTGGGCTGTTAGCAAGAGCTTTCCTTGCTGAGCCTTTTCACGTTGGAGATTAGCTGGACATTTGCCGGTTTAGTGCCTTGTTTCTTCTGCGCAGCTTGCACAAAGCTCATTGCGGCTTTCGCGGTTCGAGTTGTGCATCGCCGGAGCTCTGCGGGAAAGAGCGAGAGAAGAGCCGCGAAAGCTCCGAGTGCGGCCAGCTCGCGTGTAGCCGCGAATGTGCGCTGTTCGCCGGTTGCAGGGCGACTGCCTTCTGCGCGGCTGCTTCCAAGTTGACGGTAACTGCCAGCGTGCTAGCTGTGTAGGACAGTGAAGAGGCTGACGCGTGTGTGTCCGTAGAGCTGCTAGAAAGCGTACGTGACGAGCAGGAAGGGCTTTCAGAGCAGCCGGTTCTCGTCTTGCACAGTCGCCACACATCCGCACTTTTAGTGCCTCAGAACCCCGGACAGCTTGCAAAACACGGCTGTAACTGTCCCAGCGCAAGCTGTTCAGGAAAGCACAGAAACGCGATGTTCGCGTGCTTTTAGCGCTGCTCGCAAGAAGCCTCCGGAGCAGGCACTTCTCGTGCAGCAACAACCGTGCCTGCTACGATCTTTCCTAGCCTCTTTTCCTCCGGGCAGCCGGCTTGAGCTGATGTGAAGTGTTGGTGGGCAAATCATCCAGAGAAGCGTCGCAATGCTTCTGGGCTGTTAGCAAGAGCTTTCCTTGCTGAGCCTTTTCACGTTGGAGATTAGCTGGACATTTGCCGGTTTAGTGCCTTGTTTCTTCTGCGCAGCTTGCACAAAGCTCATTGCGGCTTTCGCGGTTCGAGTTGTGCATCGCCGGAGCTCTGCGGGAAAGAGCGAGAGAAGAGCCGCGAAAGCTCCGAGTGCGGCCAGCTCGCGTGTAGCCGCGAATGTGCGCTGTTCGCCGGTTGCAGGGCGAGTGCCTTCTGCGCGGCTGCTTCCAAGTTGACGGTAACTGCCAGCGTGCTAGCTGTGTAGGACAGTGAAGAGGCTGACGCGTGTGTGTCCGTAGAGCTGCTAGAAAGCGTACGTGACGAGCAGGAAGGGCTTTCAGAGCAGCCGGTTCTCGTCTTGCACAGTCGCCACACATCCGCACTTTTAGTGCCTCAGAACCCCGGACAGCTTGCAAAACACGGCTGTAACTGTCCCAGCGCAAGCTGTTCAGGAAAGCACAGAAACGCGATGTTCGCGTGCTTTTAGCGCTGCTCGCAAGAAGCCTCCGGAGCAGGCACTTCTCGTGCAGCAACAACCGTGCCTGCTACGATCTTTCCTAGCCTCTTTTCCTCCGGGCAGCCGGCTTGAGCTGATGTGAAGTGTTGGTGGGCAAATCATCCAGAGAAGCGTCGCAATGCTTCTGGGCTGTTAGCAAGAGCTTTCCTTGCTGACCCTTTTCACGTTGGAGATTAGCTGGACATTTGCCGGTTTAGTGCCTTGTTTCTTCTGCGCAGCTTGCACAAAGCTCATTGCGGCTTTCGCGGTTCGAGTTGTGCATCGCCGGAGCTCTGCGGGAAAGAGCGAGAGAAGAGCCGCGAAAGCTCCGAGTGCGGCCAGCTCGCGTGTAGCCGCGAATGTGCGCTGTTCGCCGGTTGCAGGGCGAGTGCCTTCTGCGCGGCTGCTTCCAAGTTGACGGTAACTGCCAGCGTGCTAGCTGTGTAGGACAGTGAAGAGGCTGACGCGTGTGTGTCCGTAGAGCTGCTAGAAAGCGTACGTGACGAGCAGGAAGGGCTTTCAGAGCAGCCGGTTCTCGTCTTGCACAGTCGCCACACATCCGCACTTTTAGTGCCTCAGAACCCCGGACAGCTTGCAAAACACGGCTGTAACTGTCCCAGCGCAAGCTGTTCAGGAAAGCACAGAAACGCGATGTTCGCGTGCTTTTAGCGCTGCTCGCAAGAAGCCTCCGGAGCAGGCACTTCTCGTGCAGCAACAACCGTGCCTGCTACGATCTTTCCTAGCCTCTTTTCCTCCGGGCAGCCGGCTTGAGCTGATGTGAAGTGTTGGTGGGCAAATCATCCAGAGAAGCGTCGCAATGCTTCTGGGCTGTTAGCAAGAGCTTTCCTTGCTGACCCTTTTCACGTTGGAGATTAGCTGGACATTTGCCGGTTTAGTGCCTTGTTTCTTCTGCGCAGCTTGCACAAAGCTCATTGCGGCTTTCGCGGTTCGAGTTGTGCATCGCCGGAGCTCTGCGGGAAAGAGCGAGAGAAGAGCCGCGAAAGCTCCGAGTGCGGCCAGCTCGCGTGTAGCCGCGAATGTGCGCTGTTCGCCGGTTGCAGGGCGAGTGCCTTCTGCGCGGCTGCTTCCAAGTTGACGGTAACTGCCAGCGTGCTAGCTGTGTAGGACAGTGAAGAGGCTGACGCGTGTGTGTCCGTAGAGCTGCTAGAAAGCGTACGTGACGAGCAGGAAGGGCTTTCAGAGCAGCCGGTTCTCGTCTTGCACAGTCGCCACACATCCGCACTTTTAGTGCCTCAGAACCCCGGACAGCTTGCAAAACACGGCTGTAACTGTCCCAGCGCAAGCTGTTCAGGAAAGCACAGAAACGCGATGTTCGCGTGCTTTTAGCGCTGCTCGCAAGAAGCCTCCGGAGCAGGCACTTCTCGTGCAGCAACAACCGTGCCTGCTACGATCTTTCCTAGCCTCTTTTCCTCCGGGCAGCCGGCTTGAGCTGATGTGAAGTGTTGGTGGGCAAATCATCCAGAGAAGCGTCGCAATGCTTCTGGGCTGTTAGCAAGAGCTTTCCTTGCTGACCCTTTTCACGTTGGAGATTAGCTGGACATTTGCCGGTTTAGTGCCTTGTTTCTTCTGCGCAGCTTGCACAAAGCTCATTGCGGCTTTCGCGGTTCGAGTTGTGCATCGCCGGAGCTCTGCGGGAAAGAGCGAGAGAAGAGCCGCGAAAGCTCCGAGTGCGGCCAGCTCGCGTGTAGCCGCGAATGTGCGCTGTTCGCCGGTTGCAGGGCGACTGCCTTCTGCGCGGCTGCTTCCAAGTTGACGGTAACTGCCAGCGTGCTAGCTGTGTAGGACAGTGAAGAGGCTGACGCGTGTGTGTCCGTAGAGCTGCTAGAAAGCGTACGTGACGAGCAGGAAGGGCTTTCAGAGCAGCCGGTTCTCGTCTTGCACAGTCGCCACACATCCGCACTTTTAGTGCCTCAGAACCCCGGACAGCTTGCAAAACACGGCTGTAACTGTCCCAGCGCAAGCTGTTCAGGAAAGCACAGAAACGCGATGTTCGCGTGCTTTTAGCGCTGCTCGCAAGAAGCCTCCGGAGCAGGCACTTCTCGTGCAGCAACAACCGTGCCTGCTACGATCTTTCCTAGCCTCTTTTCCTCCGGGCAGCCGGCTTGAGCTGATGTGAAGTGTTGGTGGGCAAATCATCCAGAGAAGCGTCGCAATGCTTCTGGGCTGTTAGCAAGAGCTTTCCTTGCTGACCCTTTTCACGTTGGAGATTAGCTGGACATTTGCCGGTTTAGTGCCTTGTTTCTTCTGCGCAGCTTGCACAAAGCTCATTGCGGCTTTCGCGGTTCGAGTTGTGCATCGCCGGAGCTCTGCGGGAAAGAGCGAGAGAAGAGCCGCGAAAGCTCCGAGTGCGGCCAGCTCGCGTGTAGCCGCGAATGTGCGCTGTTCGCCGGTTGCAGGGCGACTGCCTTCTGCGCGGCTGCTTCCAAGTTGACGGTAACTGCCAGCGTGCTAGCTGTGTAGGACAGTGAAGAGGCTGACGCGTGTGTGTCCGTAGAGCTGCTAGAAAGCGTACGTGACGAGCAGGAAGGGCTTTCAGAGCAGCCGGTTCTCGTCTTGCACAGTCGCCACACATCCGCACTTTTAGTGCCTCAGAACCCCGGACAGCTTGCAAAACACGGCTGTAACTGTCCCAGCGCAAGCTGTTCAGGAAAGCACAGAAACGCGATGTTCGCGTGCTTTTAGCGCTGCTCGCAAGAAGCCTCCGGAGCAGGCACTTCTCGTGCAGCAACAACCGTGCCTGCTACGATCTTTCCTAGCCTCTTTTCCTCCGGGCAGCCGGCTTGAGCTGATGTGAAGTGTTGGTGGGCAAATCATCCAGAGAAGCGTCGCAATGCTTCTGGGCTGTTAGCAAGAGCTTTCCTTGCTGACCCTTTTCACGTTGGAGATTAGCTGGACATTTGCCGGTTTAGTGCCTTGTTTCTTCTGCGCAGCTTGCACAAAGCTCATTGCGGCTTTCGCGGTTCGAGTTGTGCATCGCCGGAGCTCTGCGGGAAAGAGCGAGAGAAGAGCCGCGAAAGCTCCGAGTGCGGCCAGCTCGCGTGTAGCCGCGAATGTGCGCTGTTCGCCGGTTGCAGGGCGACTGCCTTCTGCGCGGCTGCTTCCAAGTTGACGGTAACTGCCAGCGTGCTAGCTGTGTAGGACAGTGAAGAGGCTGACGCGTGTGTGTCCGTAGAGCTGCTAGAAAGCGTACGTGACGAGCAGGAAGGGCTTTCAGAGCAGCCGGTTCTCGTCTTGCACAGTCGCCACACATCCGCACTTTTAGTGCCTCAGAACCCCGGACAGCTTGCAAAACGCGGCTGTAACTGTCCCAGCGCAAGCTGTTCAGGAAAGCACAGAAACGCGATGTTCGCGTGCTTTTAGCGCTGCTCGCAAGAAGCCTCCGGAGCAGGCACTTCTCGTGCAGCAACAACCGTGCCTGCTACGATCTTTCCTAGCCTCTTTTCCTCCGGGCAGCCGGCTTGAGCTGATGTGAAGTGTTGGTGGGCAAATCATCCAGAGAAGCGTCGCAATGCTTCTGGGCTGTTAGCAAGAGCTTTCCTTGCTGACCCTTTTCACGTTGGAGATTAGCTGGACATTTGCCGGTTTAGTGCCTTGTTTCTTCTGCGCAGCTTGCACAAAGCTCATTGCGGCTTTCGCGGTTCGAGTTGTGCATCGCCGGAGCTCTGCGGGAAAGAGCGAGAGAAGAGCCGCGAAAGCTCCGAGTGCGGCCAGCTCGCGTGTAGCCGCGAATGTGCGCTGTTCGCCGGTTGCAGGGCGACTGCCTTCTGCGCGGCTGCTTCCAAGTTGACGGTAACTGCCAGCGTGCTAGCTGTGTAGGACAGTGAAGAGGCTGACGCGTGTGTGTCCGTAGAGCTGCTAGAAAGCGTACGTGACGAGCAGGAAGGGCTTTCAGAGCAGCCGGTTCTCGTCTTGCACAGTCGCCACACATCCGCACTTTTAGTGCCTCAGAACCCCGGACAGCTTGCAAAACGCGGCTGTAACTGTCCCAGCGCAAGCTGTTCAGGAAAGCACAGAAACGCGATGTTCGCGTGCTTTTAGCGCTGCTCGCAAGAAGCCTCCGGAGCAGGCACTTCTCGTGCAGCAACAACCGTGCCTGCTACGATCTTTCCTAGCCTCTTTTCCTCCGGGCAGCCGGCTTGAGCTGATGTGAAGTGTTGGTGGGCAAATCATCCAGAGAAGCGTCGCAATGCTTCTGGGCTGTTAGCAAGAGCTTTCCTTGCTGACCCTTTTCACGTTGGAGATTAGCTGGACATTTGCCGGTTTAGTGCCTTGTTTCTTCTGCGCAGCTTGCACAAAGCTCATTGCGGCTTTCGCGGTTCGAGTTGTGCATCGCCGGAGCTCTGCGGGAAAGAGCGAGAGAAGAGCCGCGAAAGCTCCGAGTGCGGCCAGCTCGCGTGTAGCCGCGAATGTGCGCTGTTCGCCGGTTGCAGGGCGACTGCCTTCTGCGCGGCTGCTTCCAAGTTGACGGTAACTGCCAGCGTGCTAGCTGTGTAGGACAGTGAAGAGGCTGACGCGTGTGTGTCCGTAGAGCTGCTAGAAAGCGTACGTGACGAGCAGGAAGGGCTTTCAGAGCAGCCGGTTCTCGTCTTGCACAGTCGCCACACATCCGCACTTTTAGTGCCTCAGAACCCCGGACAGCTTGCAAAACACGGCTGTAACTGTCCCAGCGCAAGCTGTTCAGGAAAGCACAGAAACGCGATGTTCGCGTGCTTTTAGCGCTGCTCGCAAGAAGCCTCCGGAGCAGGCACTTCTCGTGCAGCAACAACCGTGCCTGCTACGATCTTTCCTAGCCTCTTTTCCTCCGGGCAGCCGGCTTGAGCTGATGTGAAGTGTTGGTGGGCAAATCATCCAGAGAAGCGTCGCAATGCTTCTGGGCTGTTAGCAAGAGCTTTCCTTGCTGACCCTTTTCACGTTGGAGATTAGCTGGACATTTGCCGGTTTAGTGCCTTGTTTCTTCTGCGCAGCTTGCACAAAGCTCATTGCGGCTTTCGCGGTTCGAGTTGTGCATCGCCGGAGCTCTGCGGGAAAGAGCGAGAGAAGAGCCGCGAAAGCTCCGAGTGCGGCCAGCTCGCGTGTAGCCGCGAATGTGCGCTGTTCGCCGGTTGCAGGGCGACTGCCTTCTGCGCGGCTGCTTCCAAGTTGACGGTAACTGCCAGCGTGCTAGCTGTGTAGGACAGTGAAGAGGCTGACGCGTGTGTGTCCGTAGAGCTGCTAGAAAGCGTACGTGACGAGCAGGAAGGGCTTTCAGAGCAGCCGGTTCTCGTCTTGGACAGTCGCCACACATCCGCACTTTTAGTGCCTCAGAACCCCGGACAGCTTGCAAAACACGGCTGTAACTGTCCCAGCGCAAGCTGTTCAGGAAAGCACAGAAACGCGATGTTCGCGTGCTTTTAGCGCTGCTCGCAAGAAGCCTCCGGAGCAGGCACTTCTCGTGCAGCAACAACCGTGCCTGCTACGATCTTTCCTAGCCTCTTTTCCTCCGGGCAGCCGGCTTGAGCTGATGTGAAGTGTTGGTGGGCAAATCATCCAGAGAAGCGTCGCAATGCTTCTGGGCTGTTAGCAAGAGCTTTCCTTGCTGACCCTTTTCACGTTGGAGATTAGCTGGACATTTGCCGGTTTAGTGCCTTGTTTCTTCTGCGCAGCTTGCACAAAGCTCATTGCGGCTTTCGCGGTTCGAGTTGTGCATCGCCGGAGCTCTGCGGGAAAGAGCGAGAGAAGAGCCGCGAAAGCTCCGAGTGCGGCCAGCTCGCGTGTAGCCGCGAATGTGCGCTGTTCGCCGGTTGCAGGGCGACTGCCTTCTGCGCGGCTGCTTCCAAGTTGACGGTAACTGCCAGCGTGCTAGCTGTGTAGGACAGTGAAGAGGCTGACGCGTGTGTGTCCGTAGAGCTGCTAGAAAGCGTACGTGACGAGCAGGAAGGGCTTTCAGAGCAGCCGGTTCTCGTCTTGCACAGTCGCCACACATCCGCACTTTTAGTGCCTCAGAACCCCGGACAGCTTGCAAAACACGGCTGTAACTGTCCCAGCGCAAGCTGTTCAGGAAAGCACAGAAACGCGATGTTCGCGTGCTTTTAGCGCTGCTCGCAAGAAGCCTCCGGAGCAGGCACTTCTCGTGCAGCAACAACCGTGCCTGCTACGATCTTTCCTAGCCTCTTTTCCTCCGGGCAGCCGGCTTGAGCTGATGTGAAGTGTTGGTGGGCAAATCATCCAGAGAAGCGTCGCAATGCTTCTGGGCTGTTAGCAAGAGCTTTCCTTGCTGAGCCTTTTCACGTTGGAGATTAGCTGGACATTTGCCGGTTTAGTGCCTTGTTTCTTCTGCGCAGCTTGCACAAAGCTCATTGCGGCTTTCGCGGTTCGAGTTGTGCATCGCCGGAGCTCTGCGGGAAAGAGCGAGAGAAGAGCCGCGAAAGCTCCGAGTGCGGCCAGCTCGCGTGTAGCCGCGAATGTGCGCTGTTCGCCGGTTGCAGGGCGAGTGCCTTCTGCGCGGCTGCTTCCAAGTTGACGGTAACTGCCAGCGTGCTAGCTGTGTAGGACAGTGAAGAGGCTGACGCGTGTGTGTCCGTAGAGCTGCTAGAAAGCGTACGTGACGAGCAGGAAGGGCTTTCAGAGCAGCCGGTTCTCGTCTTGCACAGTCGCCACACATCCGCACTTTTAGTGCCTCAGAACCCCGGACAGCTTGCAAAACGCGGCTGTAACTGTCCCAGCGCAAGCTGTTCAGGAAAGCACAGAAACGCGATGTTCGCGTGCTTTTAGCGCTGCTCGCAAGAAGCCTCCGGAGCAGGCACTTCTCGTGCAGCAACAACCGTGCCTGCTACGATCTTTCCTAGCCTCTTTTCCTCCGGGCAGCCGGCTTGAGCTGATGTGAAGTGTTGGTGGGCAAATCATCCAGAGAAGCGTCGCAATGCTTCTGGGCTGTTAGCAAGAGCTTTCCTTGCTGACCCTTTTCACGTTGGAGATTAGCTGGACATTTGCCGGTTTAGTGCCTTGTTTCTTCTGCGCAGCTTGCACAAAGCTCATTGCGGCTTTCGCGGTTCGAGTTGTGCATCGCCGGAGCTCTGCGGGAAAGAGCGAGAGAAGAGCCGCGAAAGCTCCGAGTGCGGCCAGCTCGCGTGTAGCCGCGAATGTGCGCTGTTCGCCGGTTGCAGGGCGACTGCCTTCTGCGCGGCTGCTTCCAAGTTGACGGTAACTGCCAGCGTGCTAGCTGTGTAGGACAGTGAAGAGGCTGACGCGTGTGTGTCCGTAGAGCTGCTAGAAAGCGTACGTGACGAGCAGGAAGGGCTTTCAGAGCAGCCGGTTCTCGTCTTGCACAGTCGCCACACATCCGCACTTTTAGTGCCTCAGAACCCCGGACAGCTTGCAAAACGCGGCTGTAACTGTCCCAGCGCAAGCTGTTCAGGAAAGCACAGAAACGCGATGTTCGCGTGCTTTTAGCGCTGCTCGCAAGAAGCCTCCGGAGCAGGCACTTCTCGTGCAGCAACAACCGTGCCTGCTACGATCTTTCCTAGCCTCTTTTCCTCCGGGCAGCCGGCTTGAGCTGATGTGAAGTGTTGGTGGGCAAATCATCCAGAGAAGCGTCGCAATGCTTCTGGGCTGTTAGCAAGAGCTTTCCTTGCTGACCCTTTTCACGTTGGAGATTAGCTGGACATTTGCCGGTTTAGTGCCTTGTTTCTTCTGCGCAGCTTGCACAAAGCTCATTGCGGCTTTCGCGGTTCGAGTTGTGCATCGCCGGAGCTCTGCGGGAAAGAGCGAGAGAAGAGCCGCGAAAGCTCCGAGTGCGGCCAGCTCGCGTGTAGCCGCGAATGTGCGCTGTTCGCCGGTTGCAGGGCGACTGCCTTCTGCGCGGCTGCTTCCAAGTTGACGGTAACTGCCAGCGTGCTAGCTGTGTAGGACAGTGAAGAGGCTGACGCGTGTGTGTCCGTAGAGCTGCTAGAAAGCGTACGTGACGAGCAGGAAGGGCTTTCAGAGCAGCCGGTTCTCGTCTTGCACAGTCGCCACACATCCGCACTTTTAGTGCCTCAGAACCCCGGACAGCTTGCAAAACGCGGCTGTAACTGTCCCAGCGCAAGCTGTTCAGGAAAGCACAGAAACGCGATGTTCGCGTGCTTTTAGCGCTGCTCGCAAGAAGCCTCCGGAGCAGGCACTTCTCGTGCAGCAACAACCGTGCCTGCTACGATCTTTCCTAGCCTCTTTTCCTCCGGGCAGCCGGCTTGAGCTGATGTGAAGTGTTGGTGGGCAAATCATCCAGAGAAGTGTAGCAATGCTTCTGGGCTGTTAGCAAGAGCTTTCCTTGCTGAGCCTTTTCACGTTGGAGATTAGCTGGACATTTGCCGGTTTAGTGCCTTGTTTCTTCTGCGCAGCTTGCACAAAGCTCATTGCGGCTTTCGCGGTTCGAGTTGTGCATCGCCGGAGCTCTGCGGGAAAGAGCGAGAGAAGAGCCGCGAAAGCTCCGAGTGCGGCCAGCTCGCGTGTAGCCGCGAATGTGCGCTGTTCGCCGGTTGCAGGGCGACTGCCTTCTGCGCGGCTGCTTCCAAGTTGACGGTAACTGCCAGCGTGCTAGCTGTGTAGGACAGTGAAGAGGCTGACGCGTGTGTGTCCGTAGAGCTGCTAGAAAGCGTACGTGACGAGCAGGAAGGGCTTTCAGAGCAGCCGGTTCTCGTCTTGGACAGTCGCCACACATCCGCACTTTTAGTGCCTCAGAACCCCGGACAGCTTGCAAAACACGGCTGTAACTGTCCCAGCGCAAGCTGTTCAGGAAAGCACAGAAACGCGATGTTCGCGTGCTTTTAGCGCTGCTCGCAAGAAGCCTCCGGAGCAGGCACTTCTCGTGCAGCAACAACCGTGCCTGCTACGATCTTTCCTAGCCTCTTTTCCTCCGGGCAGCCGGCTTGAGCTGATGTGAAGTGTTGGTGGGCAAATCATCCAGAGAAGCGTCGCAATGCTTCTGGGCTGTTAGCAAGAGCTTTCCTTGCTGACCCTTTTCACGTTGGAGATTAGCTGGACATTTGCCGGTTTAGTGCCTTGTTTCTTCTGCGCAGCTTGCACAAAGCTCATTGCGGCTTTCGCGGTTCGAGTTGTGCATCGCCGGAGCTCTGCGGGAAAGAGCGAGAGAAGAGCCGCGAAAGCTCCGAGTGCGGCCAGCTCGCGTGTAGCCGCGAATGTGCGCTGTTCGCCGGTTGCAGGGCGACTGCCTTCTGCGCGGCTGCTTCCAAGTTGACGGTAACTGCCAGCGTGCTAGCTGTGTAGGACAGTGAAGAAGCTGACGCGTGTGTGTCCGTAGAGCTGCTAGAAAGCGTACGTGACGAGCAGGAAGGGCTTTCAGAGCAGCCGGTTCTCGTCTTGCACAGTCGCCACACATCCGCACTTTTAGTGCCTCAGAACCCCGGACAGCTTGCAAAACGCGGCTGTAACTGTCCCAGCGCAAGCTGTTCAGGAAAGCACAGAAACGCGATGTTCGCGTGCTTTTAGCGCTGCTCGCAAGAAGCCTCCGGAGCAGGCACTTCTCGTGCAGCAACAACCGTGCCTGCTACGATCTTTCCTAGCCTCTTTTCCTCCGGGCAGCCGGCTTGAGCTGATGTGAAGTGTTGGTGGGCAAATCATCCAGAGAAGCGTCGCAATGCTTCTGGGCTGTTAGCAAGAGCTTTCCTTGCTGACCCTTTTCACGTTGGAGATTAGCTGGACATTTGCCGGTTTAGTGCCTTGTTTCTTCTGCGCAGCTTGCACAAAGCTCATTGCGGCTTTCGCGGTTCGAGTTGTGCATCGCCGGAGCTCTGCGGGAAAGAGCGAGAGAAGAGCCGCGAAAGCTCCGAGTGCGGCCAGCTCGCGTGTAGCCGCGAATGTGCGCTGTTCGCCGGTTGCAGGGCGACTGCCTTCTGCGCGGCTGCTTCCAAGTTGACGGTAACTGCCAGCGTGCTAGCTGTGTAGGACAGTGAAGAGGCTGACGCGTGTGTGTCCGTAGAGCTGCTAGAAAGCGTACGTGACGAGCAGGAAGGGCTTTCAGAGCAGCCGGTTCTCGTCTTGGACAGTCGCCACACATCCGCACTTTTAGTGCCTCAGAACCCCGGACAGCTTGCAAAACACGGCTGTAACTGTCCCAGCGCAAGCTGTTCAGGAAAGCACAGAAACGCGATGTTCGCGTGCTTTTAGCGCTGCTCGCAAGAAGCCTCCGGAGCAGGCACTTCTCGTGCAGCAACAACCGTGCCTGCTACGATCTTTCCTAGCCTCTTTTCCTCCGGGCAGCCGGCTTGAGCTGATGTGAAGTGTTGGTGGGCAAATCATCCAGAGAAGCGTCGCAATGCTTCTGGGCTGTTAGCAAGAGCTTTCCTTGCTGACCCTTTTCACGTTGGAGATTAGCTGGACATTTGCCGGTTTAGTGCCTTGTTTCTTCTGCGCAGCTTGCACAAAGCTCATTGCGGCTTTCGCGGTTCGAGTTGTGCATCGCCGGAGCTCTGCGGGAAAGAGCGAGAGAAGAGCCGCGAAAGCTCCGAGTGCGGCCAGCTCGCGTGTAGCCGCGAATGTGCGCTGTTCGCCGGTTGCAGGGCGACTGCCTTCTGCGCGGCTGCTTCCAAGTTGACGGTAACTGCCAGCGTGCTAGCTGTGTAGGACAGTGAAGAGGCTGACGCGTGTGTGTCCGTAGAGCTGCTAGAAAGCGTACGTGACGAGCAGGAAGGGCTTTCAGAGCAGCCGGTTCTCGTCTTGCACAGTCGCCACACATCCGCACTTTTAGTGCCTCAGAACCCCGGACAGCTTGCAAAACACGGCTGTAACTGTCCCAGCGCAAGCTGTTCAGGAAAGCACAGAAACGCGATGTTCGCGTGCTTTTAGCGCTGCTCGCAAGAAGCCTCCGGAGCAGGCACTTCTCGTGCAGCAACAACCGTGCCTGCTACGATCTTTCCTAGCCTCTTTTCCTCCGGGCAGCCGGCTTGAGCTGATGTGAAGTGTTGGTGGGCAAATCATCCAGAGAAGCGTCGCAATGCTTCTGGGCTGTTAGCAAGAGCTTTCCTTGCTGACCCTTTTCACGTTGGAGATTAGCTGGACATTTGCCGGTTTAGTGCCTTGTTTCTTCTGCGCAGCTTGCACAAAGCTCATTGCGGCTTTCGCGGTTCGAGTTGTGCATCGCCGGAGCTCTGCGGGAAAGAGCGAGAGAAGAGCCGCGAAAGCTCCGAGTGCGGCCAGCTCGCGTGTAGCCGCGAATGTGCGCTGTTCGCCGGTTGCAGGGCGACTGCCTTCTGCGCGGCTGCTTCCAAGTTGACGGTAACTGCCAGCGTGCTAGCTGTGTAGGACAGTGAAGAGGCTGACGCGTGTGTGTCCGTAGAGCTGCTAGAAAGCGTACGTGACGAGCAGGAAGGGCTTTCAGAGCAGCCGGTTCTCGTCTTGGACAGTCGCCACACATCCGCACTTTTAGTGCCTCAGAACCCCGGACAGCTTGCAAAACACGGCTGTAACTGTCCCAGCGCAAGCTGTTCAGGAAAGCACAGAAACGCGATGTTCGCGTGCTTTTAGCGCTGCTCGCAAGAAGCCTCCGGAGCAGGCACTTCTCGTGCAGCAACAACCGTGCCTGCTACGATCTTTCCTAGCCTCTTTTCCTCCGGGCAGCCGGCTTGAGCTGATGTGAAGTGTTGGTGGGCAAATCATCCAGAGAAGCGTCGCAATGCTTCTGGGCTGTTAGCAAGAGCTTTCCTTGCTGACCCTTTTCACGTTGGAGATTAGCTGGACATTTGCCGGTTTAGTGCCTTGTTTCTTCTGCGCAGCTTGCACAAAGCTCATTGCGGCTTTCGCGGTTCGAGTTGTGCATCGCCGGAGCTCTGCGGGAAAGAGCGAGAGAAGAGCCGCGAAAGCTCCGAGTGCGGCCAGCTCGCGTGTAGCCGCGAATGTGCGCTGTTCGCCGGTTGCAGGGCGACTGCCTTCTGCGCGGCTGCTTCCAAGTTGACGGTAACTGCCAGCGTGCTAGCTGTGTAGGACAGTGAAGAGGCTGACGCGTGTGTGTCCGTAGAGCTGCTAGAAAGCGTACGTGACGAGCAGGAAGGGCTTTCAGAGCAGCCGGTTCTCGTCTTGCACAGTCGCCACACATCCGCACTTTTAGTGCCTCAGAACCCCGGACAGCTTGCAAAACACGGCTGTAACTGTCCCAGCGCAAGCTGTTCAGGAAAGCACAGAAACGCGATGTTCGCGTGCTTTTAGCGCTGCTCGCAAGAAGCCTCCGGAGCAGGCACTTCTCGTGCAGCAACAACCGTGCCTGCTACGATCTTTCCTAGCCTCTTTTCCTCCGGGCAGCCGGCTTGAGCTGATGTGAAGTGTTGGTGGGCAAATCATCCAGAGAAGCGTCGCAATGCTTCTGGGCTGTTAGCAAGAGCTTTCCTTGCTGAGCCTTTTCACGTTGGAGATTAGCTGGACATTTGCCGGTTTAGTGCCTTGTTTCTTCTGCGCAGCTTGCACAAAGCTCATTGCGGCTTTCGCGGTTCGAGTTGTGCATCGCCGGAGCTCTGCGGGAAAGAGCGAGAGAAGAGCCGCGAAAGCTCCGAGTGCGGCCAGCTCGCGTGTAGCCGCGAATGTGCGCTGTTCGCCGGTTGCAGGGCGAGTGCCTTCTGCGCGGCTGCTTCCAAGTTGACGGTAACTGCCAGCGTGCTAGCTGTGTAGGACAGTGAAGAGGCTGACGCGTGTGTGTCCGTAGAGCTGCTAGAAAGCGTACGTGACGAGCAGGAAGGGCTTTCAGAGCAGCCGGTTCTCGTCTTGCACAGTCGCCACACATCCGCACTTTTAGTGCCTCAGAACCCCGGACAGCTTGCAAAACGCGGCTGTAACTGTCCCAGCGCAAGCTGTTCAGGAAAGCACAGAAACGCGATGTTCGCGTGCTTTTAGCGCTGCTCGCAAGAAGCCTCCGGAGCAGGCACTTCTCGTGCAGCAACAACCGTGCCTGCTACGATCTTTCCTAGCCTCTTTTCCTCCGGGCAGCCGGCTTGAGCTGATGTGAAGTGTTGGTGGGCAAATCATCCAGAGAAGCGTCGCAATGCTTCTGGGCTGTTAGCAAGAGCTTTCCTTGCTGACCCTTTTCACGTTGGAGATTAGCTGGACATTTGCCGGTTTAGTGCCTTGTTTCTTCTGCGCAGCTTGCACAAAGCTCATTGCGGCTTTCGCGGTTCGAGTTGTGCATCGCCGGAGCTCTGCGGGAAAGAGCGAGAGAAGAGCCGCGAAAGCTCCGAGTGCGGCCAGCTCGCGTGTAGCCGCGAATGTGCGCTGTTCGCCGGTTGCAGGGCGACTGCCTTCTGCGCGGCTGCTTCCAAGTTGACGGTAACTGCCAGCGTGCTAGCTGTGTAGGACAGTGAAGAGGCTGACGCGTGTGTGTCCGTAGAGCTGCTAGAAAGCGTACGTGACGAGCAGGAAGGGCTTTCAGAGCAGCCGGTTCTCGTCTTGCACAGTCGCCACACATCCGCACTTTTAGTGCCTCAGAACCCCGGACAGCTTGCAAAACACGGCTGTAACTGTCCCAGCGCAAGCTGTTCAGGAAAGCACAGAAACGCGATGTTCGCGTGCTTTTAGCGCTGCTCGCAAGAAGCCTCCGGAGCAGGCACTTCTCGTGCAGCAACAACCGTGCCTGCTACGATCTTTCCTAGCCTCTTTTCCTCCGGGCAGCCGGCTTGAGCTGATGTGAAGTGTTGGTGGGCAAATCATCCAGAGAAGCGTCGCAATGCTTCTGGGCTGTTAGCAAGAGCTTTCCTTGCTGACCCTTTTCACGTTGGAGATTAGCTGGACATTTGCCGGTTTAGTGCCTTGTTTCTTCTGCGCAGCTTGCACAAAGCTCATTGCGGCTTTCGCGGTTCGAGTTGTGCATCGCCGGAGCTCTGCGGGAAAGAGCGAGAGAAGAGCCGCGAAAGCTCCGAGTGCGGCCAGCTCGCGTGTAGCCGCGAATGTGCGCTGTTCGCCGGTTGCAGGGCGACTGCCTTCTGCGCGGCTGCTTCCAAGTTGACGGTAACTGCCAGCGTGCTAGCTGTGTAGGACAGTGAAGAGGCTGACGCGTGTGTGTCCGTAGAGCTGCTAGAAAGCGTACGTGACGAGCAGGAAGGGCTTTCAGAGCAGCCGGTTCTCGTCTTGCACAGTCGCCACACATCCGCACTTTTAGTGCCTCAGAACCCCGGACAGCTTGCAAAACACGGCTGTAACTGTCCCAGCGCAAGCTGTTCAGGAAAGCACAGAAACGCGATGTTCGCGTGCTTTTAGCGCTGCTCGCAAGAAGCCTCCGGAGCAGGCACTTCTCGTGCAGCAACAACCGTGCCTGCTACGATCTTTCCTAGCCTCTTTTCCTCCGGGCAGCCGGCTTGAGCTGATGTGAAGTGTTGGTGGGCAAATCATCCAGAGAAGCGTCGCAATGCTTCTGGGCTGTTAGCAAGAGCTTTCCTTGCTGAGCCTTTTCACGTTGGAGATTAGCTGGACATTTGCCGGTTTAGTGCCTTGTTTCTTCTGCGCAGCTTGCACAAAGCTCATTGCGGCTTTCGCGGTTCGAGTTGTGCATCGCCGGAGCTCTGCGGGAAAGAGCGAGAGAAGAGCCGCGAAAGCTCCGAGTGCGGCCAGCTCGCGTGTAGCCGCGAATGTGCGCTGTTCGCCGGTTGCAGGGCGACTGCCTTCTGCGCGGCTGCTTCCAAGTTGACGGTAACTGCCAGCGTGCTAGCTGTGTAGGACAGTGAAGAGGCTGACGCGTGTGTGTCCGTAGAGCTGCTAGAAAGCGTACGTGACGAGCAGGAAGGGCTTTCAGAGCAGCCGGTTCTCGTCTTGGACAGTCGCCACACATCCGCACTTTTAGTGCCTCAGAACCCCGGACAGCTTGCAAAACACGGCTGTAACTGTCCCAGCGCAAGCTGTTCAGGAAAGCACAGAAACGCGATGTTCGCGTGCTTTTAGCGCTGCTCGCAAGTAGCCTCCGGAGCAGGCACTTCTCGTGCAGCAACAACCGTGCCTGCTACGATCTTTCCTAGCCTCTTTTCCTCCGGGCAGCCGGCTTGAGCTGATGTGAAGTGTTGGTGGGCAAATCATCCAGAGAAGCGTCGCAATGCTTCTGGGCTGTTAGCAAGAGCTTTCCTTGCTGAGCCTTTTCACGTTGGAGATTAGCTGGACATTTGCCGGTTTAGTGCCTTGTTTCTTCTGCGCAGCTTGCACAAAGCTCATTGCGGCTTTCGCGGTTCGAGTTGTGCATCGCCGGAGCTCTGCGGGAAAGAGCGAGAGAAGAGCCGCGAAAGCTCCGAGTGCGGCCAGCTCGCGTGTAGCCGCGAATGTGCGCTGTTCGCCGGTTGCAGGGCGAGTGCCTTCTGCGCGGCTGCTTCCAAGTTGACGGTAACTGCCAGCGTGCTAGCTGTGTAGGACAGTGAAGAGGCTGACGCGTGTGTGTCCGTAGAGCTGCTAGAAAGCGTACGTGACGAGCAGGAAGGGCTTTCAGAGCAGCCGGTTCTCGTCTTGCACAGTCGCCACACATCCGCACTTTTAGTGCCTCAGAACCCCGGACAGCTTGCAAAACACGGCTGTAACTGTCCCAGCGCAAGCTGTTCAGGAAAGCACAGAAACGCGATGTTCGCGTGCTTTTAGCGCTGCTCGCAAGAAGCCTCCGGAGCAGGCACTTCTCGTGCAGCAACAACCGTGCCTGCTACGATCTTTCCTAGCCTCTTTTCCTCCGGGCAGCCGGCTTGAGCTGATGTGAAGTGTTGGTGGGCAAATCATCCAGAGAAGCGTCGCAATGCTTCTGGGCTGTTAGCAAGAGCTTTCCTTGCTGAGCCTTTTCACGTTGGAGATTAGCTGGACATTTGCCGGTTTAGTGCCTTGTTTCTTCTGCGCAGCTTGCACAAAGCTCATTGCGGCTTTCGCGGTTCGAGTTGTGCATCGCCGGAGCTCTGCGGGAAAGAGCGAGAGAAGAGCCGCGAAAGCTCCGAGTGCGGCCAGCTCGCGTGTAGCCGCGAATGTGCGCTGTTCGCCGGTTGCAGGGCGAGTGCCTTCTGCGCGGCTGCTTCCAAGTTGACGGTAACTGCCAGCGTGCTAGCTGTGTAGGACAGTGAAGAGGCTGACGCGTGTGTGTCCGTAGAGCTGCTAGAAAGCGTACGTGACGAGCAGGAAGGGCTTTCAGAGCAGCCGGTTCTCGTCTTGCACAGTCGCCACACATCCGCACTTTTAGTGCCTCAGAACCCCGGACAGCTTGCAAAACGCGGCTGTAACTGTCCCAGCGCAAGCTGTTCAGGAAAGCACAGAAACGCGATGTTCGCGTGCTTTTAGCGCTGCTCGCAAGAAGCCTCCGGAGCAGGCACTTCTCGTGCAGCAACAACCGTGCCTGCTACGATCTTTCCTAGCCTCTTTTCCTCCGGGCAGCCGGCTTGAGCTGATGTGAAGTGTTGGTGGGCAAATCATCCAGAGAAGCGTCGCAATGCTTCTGGGCTGTTAGCAAGAGCTTTCCTTGCTGACCCTTTTCACGTTGGAGATTAGCTGGACATTTGCCGGTTTAGTGCCTTGTTTCTTCTGCGCAGCTTGCACAAAGCTCATTGCGGCTTTCGCGGTTCGAGTTGTGCATCGCCGGAGCTCTGCGGGAAAGAGCGAGAGAAGAGCCGCGAAAGCTCCGAGTGCGGCCAGCTCGCGTGTAGCCGCGAATGTGCGCTGTTCGCCGGTTGCAGGGCGACTGCCTTCTGCGCGGCTGCTTCCAAGTTGACGGTAACTGCCAGCGTGCTAGCTGTGTAGGACAGTGAAGAGGCTGACGCGTGTGTGTCCGTAGAGCTGCTAGAAAGCGTACGTGACGAGCAGGAAGGGCTTTCAGAGCAGCCGGTTCTCGTCTTGCACAGTCGCCACACATCCGCACTTTTAGTGCCTCAGAACCCCGGACAGCTTGCAAAACACGGCTGTAACTGTCCCAGCGCAAGCTGTTCAGGAAAGCACAGAAACGCGATGTTCGCGTGCTTTTAGCGCTGCTCGCAAGAAGCCTCCGGAGCAGGCACTTCTCGTGCAGCAACAACCGTGCCTGCTACGATCTTTCCTAGCCTCTTTTCCTCCGGGCAGCCGGCTTGAGCTGATGTGAAGTGTTGGTGGGCAAATCATCCAGAGAAGCGTCGCAATGCTTCTGGGCTGTTAGCAAGAGCTTTCCTTGCTGACCCTTTTCACGTTGGAGATTAGCTGGACATTTGCCGGTTTAGTGCCTTGTTTCTTCTGCGCAGCTTGCACAAAGCTCATTGCGGCTTTCGCGGTTCGAGTTGTGCATCGCCGGAGCTCTGCGGGAAAGAGCGAGAGAAGAGCCGCGAAAGCTCCGAGTGCGGCCAGCTCGCGTGTAGCCGCGAATGTGCGCTGTTCGCCGGTTGCAGGGCGAGTGCCTTCTGCGCGGCTGCTTCCAAGTTGACGGTAACTGCCAGCGTGCTAGCTGTGTAGGACAGTGAAGAGGCTGACGCGTGTGTGTCCGTAGAGCTGCTAGAAAGCGTACGTGACGAGCAGGAAGGGCTTTCAGAGCAGCCGGTTCTCGTCTTGCACAGTCGCCACACATCCGCACTTTTAGTGCCTCAGAACCCCGGACAGCTTGCAAAACACGGCTGTAACTGTCCCAGCGCAAGCTGTTCAGGAAAGCACAGAAACGCGATGTTCGCGTGCTTTTAGCGCTGCTCGCAAGAAGCCTCCGGAGCAGGCACTTCTCGTGCAGCAACAACCGTGCCTGCTACGATCTTTCCTAGCCTCTTTTCCTCCGGGCAGCCGGCTTGAGCTGATGTGAAGTGTTGGTGGGCAAATCATCCAGAGAAGCGTCGCAATGCTTCTGGGCTGTTAGCAAGAGCTTTCCTTGCTGAGCCTTTTCACGTTGGAGATTAGCTGGACATTTGCCGGTTTAGTGCCTTGTTTCTTCTGCGCAGCTTGCACAAAGCTCATTGCGGCTTTCGCGGTTCGAGTTGTGCATCGCCGGAGCTCTGCGGGAAAGAGCGAGAGAAGAGCCGCGAAAGCTCCGAGTGCGGCCAGCTCGCGTGTAGCCGCGAATGTGCGCTGTTCGCCGGTTGCAGGGCGACTGCCTTCTGCGCGGCTGCTTCCAAGTTGACGGTAACTGCCAGCGTGCTAGCTGTGTAGGACAGTGAAGAGGCTGACGCGTGTGTGTCCGTAGAGCTGCTAGAAAGCGTACGTGACGAGCAGGAAGGGCTTTCAGAGCAGCCGGTTCTCGTCTTGGACAGTCGCCACACATCCGCACTTTTAGTGCCTCAGAACCCCGGACAGCTTGCAAAACACGGCTGTAACTGTCCCAGCGCAAGCTGTTCAGGAAAGCACAGAAACGCGATGTTCGCGTGCTTTTAGCGCTGCTCGCAAGAAGCCTCCGGAGCAGGCACTTCTCGTGCAGCAACAACCGTGCCTGCTACGATCTTTCCTAGCCTCTTTTCCTCCGGGCAGCCGGCTTGAGCTGATGTGAAGTGTTGGTGGGCAAATCATCCAGAGAAGCGTCGCAATGCTTCTGGGCTGTTAGCAAGAGCTTTCCTTGCTGACCCTTTTCACGTTGGAGATTAGCTGGACATTTGCCGGTTTAGTGCCTTGTTTCTTCTGCGCAGCTTGCACAAAGCTCATTGCGGCTTTCGCGGTTCGAGTTGTGCATCGCCGGAGCTCTGCGGGAAAGAGCGAGAGAAGAGCCGCGAAAGCTCCGAGTGCGGCCAGCTCGCGTGTAGCCGCGAATGTGCGCTGTTCGCCGGTTGCAGGGCGAGTGCCTTCTGCGCGGCTGCTTCCAAGTTGACGGTAACTGCCAGCGTGCTAGCTGTGTAGGACAGTGAAGAGGCTGACGCGTGTGTGTCCGTAGAGCTGCTAGAAAGCGTACGTGACGAGCAGGAAGGGCTTTCAGAGCAGCCGGTTCTCGTCTTGCACAGTCGCCACACATCCGCACTTTTAGTGCCTCAGAACCCCGGACAGCTTGCAAAACGCGGCTGTAACTGTCCCAGCGCAAGCTGTTCAGGAAAGCACAGAAACGCGATGTTCGCGTGCTTTTAGCGCTGCTCGCAAGAAGCCTCCGGAGCAGGCACTTCTCGTGCAGCAACAACCGTGCCTGCTACGATCTTTCCTAGCCTCTTTTCCTCCGGGCAGCCGGCTTGAGCTGATGTGAAGTGTTGGTGGGCAAATCATCCAGAGAAGCGTCGCAATGCTTCTGGGCTGTTAGCAAGAGCTTTCCTTGCTGACCCTTTTCACGTTGGAGATTAGCTGGACATTTGCCGGTTTAGTGCCTTGTTTCTTCTGCGCAGCTTGCACAAAGCTCATTGCGGCTTTCGCGGTTCGAGTTGTGCATCGCCGGAGCTCTGCGGGAAAGAGCGAGAGAAGAGCCGCGAAAGCTCCGAGTGCGGCCAGCTCGCGTGTAGCCGCGAATGTGCGCTGTTCGCCGGTTGCAGGGCGACTGCCTTCTGCGCGGCTGCTTCCAAGTTGACGGTAACTGCCAGCGTGCTAGCTGTGTAGGACAGTGAAGAGGCTGACGCGTGTGTGTCCGTAGAGCTGCTAGAAAGCGTACGTGACGAGCAGGAAGGGCTTTCAGAGCAGCCGGTTCTCGTCTTGCACAGTCGCCACACATCCGCACTTTTAGTGCCTCAGAACCCCGGACAGCTTGCAAAACGCGGCTGTAACTGTCCCAGCGCAAGCTGTTCAGGAAAGCACAGAAACGCGATGTTCGCGTGCTTTTAGCGCTGCTCGCAAGAAGCCTCCGGAGCAGGCACTTCTCGTGCAGCAACAACCGTGCCTGCTACGATCTTTCCTAGCCTCTTTTCCTCCGGGCAGCCGGCTTGAGCTGATGTGAAGTGTTGGTGGGCAAATCATCCAGAGAAGAGTCGCAATGCTTCTGGGCTGTTAGCAAGAGCTTTCCTTGCTGACCCTTTTCACGTTGGAGATTAGCTGGACATTTGCCGGTTTAGTGCCTTGTTTCTTCTGCGCAGCTTGCACAAAGCTCATTGCGGCTTTCGCGGTTCGAGTTGTGCATCGCCGGAGCTCTGCGGGAAAGAGCGAGAGAAGAGCCGCGAAAGCTCCGAGTGCGGCCAGCTCGCGTGTAGCCGCGAATGTGCGCTGTTCGCCGGTTGCAGGGCGACTGCCTTCTGCGCGGCTGCTTCCAAGTTGACGGTAACTGCCAGCGTGCTAGCTGTGTAGGACAGTGAAGAGGCTGACGCGTGTGTGTCCGTAGAGCTGCTAGAAAGCGTACGTGACGAGCAGGAAGGGCTTTCAGAGCAGCCGGTTCTCGTCTTGGACAGTCGCCACACATCCGCACTTTTAGTGCCTCAGAACCCCGGACAGCTTGCAAAACACGGCTGTAACTGTCCCAGCGCAAGCTGTTCAGGAAAGCACAGAAACGCGATGTTCGCGTGCTTTTAGCGCTGCTCGCAAGAAGCCTCCGGAGCAGGCACTTCTCGTGCAGCAACAACCGTGCCTGCTACGATCTTTCCTAGCCTCTTTTCCTCCGGGCAGCCGGCTTGAGCTGATGTGAAGTGTTGGTGGGCAAATCATCCAGAGAAGAGTCGCAATGCTTCTGGGCTGTTAGCAAGAGCTTTCCTTGCTGACCCTTTTCACGTTGGAGATTAGCTGGACATTTGCCGGTTTAGTGCCTTGTTTCTTCTGCGCAGCTTGCACAAAGCTCATTGCGGCTTTCGCGGTTCGAGTTGTGCATCGCCGGAGCTCTGCGGGAAAGAGCGAGAGAAGAGCCGCGAAAGCTCCGAGTGCGGCCAGCTCGCGTGTAGCCGCGAATGTGCGCTGTTCGCCGGTTGCAGGGCGACTGCCTTCTGCGCGGCTGCTTCCAAGTTGACGGTAACTGCCAGCGTGCTAGCTGTGTAGGACAGTGAAGAGGCTGACGTGTGTGTGTCCGTAGAGCTGCTAGAAAGCGTACGTGAAGAGCAGGAAGGGCTTTCAGAGCAGCCGGTTCTCGTCTTGGACAGTCGCCACACATCCGCACTTTTAGTGCCTCAGAACCCCGGACAGCTTGCAAAACACGGCTGTAACTGTCCCAGCGCAAGCTGTTCAGGAAAGCACAGAAACGCGATGTTCGCGTGCTTTTAGCGCTGCTCGCAAGAAGCCTCCGGAGCAGGCACTTCTCGTGCCCCACAGTTTTGAGGAATCAGCTAGCAAAGGACTTGGAATCATGGGAACCACCTTCAGAAGAAGGGAAGGTGTTACAGTATGTAGACGACCTTCTTATTGCAACCAGAACCAAAGAATCCTGTGTCATTTGGACTGTGAGTCTGTTAAATTTCCTGGGACTACAGGGATATCGGGTTTCTAAGAAAAAGGCACAGGCGTTGTTACAACCCCAGGTCATGTACCTGGGGTACGAGATCAGTGCCGGACAACGGATCCTAGGACAAGCCCGGAAAGAGGCCATATGCCAAAGCCCCCGACCACAAACTATAAAGGAACTACGGACATTCTTAGGAATGACAGGGTGGTGCCAACTTTGGATATGTGATTATGGTCTGCCTGTTTAAGCCACTCTATTCCCTGATAGCAGCTAACCAAAAGGATCTCCAGTGGGATGCTGAGTCAGATCGAGCCTTCCATCAGCTGAAGAAAGCCCTGATGTCGGCATCAGCATTGGGACTTCCTGATGTGAGTAAGCCATTTTTTCTATTTTCCCACGAAAAACAAGGAATGGCACTAGGAATATTGGCACAAGATTTGGGACCATACAGACGGGCGGTAGCATACTTCTCCAAACAGCTGGATGCCGCTGCGAAAGGGTGGCTGTTCTGGTTTTGTTAGTGGGGGGGTGCTAAGGTGGTAGCTTCTGTAGGAAACTGCTAGAAGTCGCTCCCCTTTGTTCAGTGGACTTGGCTGGGCCTAGGGCGGACCCACTGCTGGCCAAGGCCGAGCCAATTGGTAGCAGAATGTTCTGTGATAATGCCTCTGCTATAACATATTTAAGAAGGGGGAAACAGAAAAAAAAAAGGGAGAGATGTGAAGCAGCTGAGCGGGGGGCAGAGAGGGGGAAGCGCGAGCCTTGTGGGCCTTGCAGGCCTCACCCTCTGGCCTCCCGCCGGGCAGCCGACTGGGCCCAACTCGGCCCGGCCTGGCTGCAAGAAGTGGAGAGGAGCAGTTGAAGTGAATAAGATGTAAAAAGGATCCTGAGAGGCGTCTGCCAGCCTGTTGCGAGGAACGGCTGCAGACGCCAAGGTCAGTGAAGAAGGAGGGGGAGGAGTAATATGGCTTCTGGCCAAGATTCCTCTGCAACTCGTGGTGACGACCATGGTGGAGCAGGTTGTCCCCCTGCAGCCCATGGAGGTCCACGGAGGGGCAGAGGTCCACCTGCAGCCTGTGGAGGACCCCACGCCGGAACAGGTAGAGGCCTGAAGGAGACTGTGCCCCGTGGAGGGCCCGCTGGGACAGCTGTTCTAGAGGGACTGCACCCTGTGGAAGAGATGACCCATGCCGGGGCAGTTTCACGGAGGACTGTGGCCCGTGGGAGGGACCCCACGCTGGAGCAGAGGAGGAATGCAAGGAGTTCTTCCCCCGACGATGACACAGAGGCGTAAAACAACGCGTGATGAACTGACTGCGACCCCCATTCCCCCCCCACCGCCCCCGACCCCCCCCTCCATGCCGCTCGGGAGGGGAAGGTAGTAGAGATAATGTTAAGCCCGGGAAGAGGGAGGAGTGGGGGGAGGTTATCTTGTTCCCTGTCTCATTCTCCTGCTAGTTTTAGAAATAAATGAGTGTTTTTCCCCAAGTCGAGTCTGTTTTGCCTGTAACGGTAACTTTACAAATTTCTTCCCGTCCTTATCTCAAACCTCGAGCCGTTTTTCTTATATCATCTCCCCCTATTCTCTCGGAGGGTGGGGGGAGCGAGAGAGAGACTGTGTAGTCTGGTCCTGATCAGGGCTGAACTGCGACAGTGGCCCAGCTGTCTGAGAGCAGTAGCAGCTGTCATTCTAAACATTCAAGAAGCCTGAAAGTTCACTCTAGGCCAGAAAATGACTGTCCTAGTTTCCCAGACTGTATCTGCGGTCCTTGAAGCAAAAGGAGGGCATTGGCTTTCCCCACAAAGGTTCCTGAAATATCAAGCTATAATGGTTGAACAGGATGATGTTGAAATCGTGACCACAAACATCATCAATCCGGCCTCATTCCTTGATGGGAACATCGGGGAGCCGGTGAGTCATGACTGCTTGGAAACAATTGAAACCATGTATTCTAGTCGAACGGATCTTAAAGATGTCCCTGTCGATGGAGCCGAACATTGGTTCACCGATGGAAGCAGCTATATGTTAAATGGAAGGCGACATTCCGGATATGCTGTTACCACTTTTGAAAAGGTGATAGAGTCCAGGCCACTATCAGCCGACGTCTCAGCCCAAAAGGCCGAGATCATAGCCCTTACCTGAGCCCTGGAGAGAGCCCAGGGAAGGACTGTAAACATTTGGACTGACCCTAAATATGCCTTTGGGGTGGTACATGCCCATGGAGCAATATGGAAGGAAAGAGGACTGTTAAATTCTCATGGAAAAACCATCAAACACGCAGAAGGGATTTTGAAAATCCTGAATGCAGTCCAGCTTCCCAAAAAGGTGGCAATTATGCATATTAAAGCACACCAGAAAGTGAGCACAGAATTGGAAAGAGGAAATGAGCTGGCAGATAGGGAAGCAAAACAAGCAGCTAGAGAAACAATCAAGGTAGAGGGTGCGCTAATACCTGATGGACAGGTATTTCTAGAAGGTAAACCAGAATACACAAAGGAAGTCGGCAAACTTATTAATGATCTAAAGGGGTCATATAATGAGGAAGGGTGGGCCAATTACTACCCCTCACACGGGAGGGTAGTAATTCCCTCCTACATGATATGGTCAGTAGTCCGAGAAGAACATAGAAAAAGACACTGGGGGGAGGGGGGGGCAGAAGCCCTATATAAAGATCTCATCAGGAACATAATAGCGTGAAACTTAGACACTACCGTTAGACAAGTAACTCAACAATGTGATCTTTGTCTCCAGACTAATCCTAAAGTTGTAAAAGGGCCGAAACTTGAAAAAATCGGAAAGGGGAATGGTCCGGGACAACGTTGGCAGATTGATTTCTCAGAACTCCCTAGAAAAGGGGGGTATCGATACTTATTAGTACTTACGGATACCTTTTCAGGCTGGCCAGAAGCTTTCCCGTGCGGAACTGCTAAAGCCTGGGAAGTAACCAAAATACTGCTCCAGGAAATAGTACCTAGGTTTGGAGTCGCAGCAGTAATGTCATCGGATAGAGGACCACATTTTGTGTCCAGAATAGTACAAGCAATTAGCCACCATCTAGGGATAGAGTGGCAATTACATATCTCTTACCGACCACAATCAAGTGGCCAGGTGGAGAAAATGAATCACCTAATCAAACAACAGATTGTCAAGTTGGGTCAGGAAACTAATCTAACTTTACCATTAGCTCTTATACGAATACGAACCAGACCAAGAGCAAGAGAAGGGCTTAGTCCATTCGAAATTCTATATGGACGACCCTATGGGGTACAAAAGGGAACGTCTTCACAAATTGGTGAAGAAATAATGACCTCCTATATGGTGGCACTAAACAAACAATTAAAAAGAATTGAAAAACATGCAATGGGAACACGTCGTAGGGGTCTGGATGGGCCTGTTCACGATATACAACCAGGGGACTATGTATATGTTAAGTCTCTTACAGAAAAAACTCTGGAACCACAGTGGGCCGGACCTTTTCAAGTCCTCCTCTCCACCTACACGGCAATTAAGGTAAAGGGACAGAACTCCTGGATACACCATACTCGGATCAAGAGAGCCTCTGCAACCTTGTGGAAAGTAACTCCAGACAACAACGAAGACTTGAGACTTAAACTCGTTCGAACGGATAAGGGCGGGAACAGTGCAGTAGTGAACCGGAGGGACACCACAGCAAACGATACCGGACAAAGAAACCGGGACCGGCCAGTAACTAATCTCGCCCAAATCTGTCATCGGTACAGTTTATATCTTATTTGTCATTTTATTATAGGAAATATAAAACCCATTTTAGCAGGTCACCAAAGGCAGTACATTATCTACAGAAGTAGCTGTACTAATCCACTAGACCAACTAAATCCTAAAATGACCAATTGTTTAATTGGAATTGTGATTGGGCTTACAATATTTTCCTGCATCTTACCACCAACTTGTAATCAAAAGGACACCAAATAGCCGTGGTCTCACGCCTCCCTTGGGTTTACAGGAAGCATGGGACCACCTTTTAAACGGTCGGGCTTAAACTTGGCCACTGTGGTTATGCACAAAATGGAAATGTACTCAGGGCATGAGTGGGGCTGGGACAGAGGCAACAGGGATCCTTAATACTATGGTGCGCCCCGTTGTGATCTTATTGATTAGCTTAGGGGTTTTATTAATATTAACTATTGTGCTGTACCTATGGGTTTGGAGAATGTTTAAGAAAGTAACACTGTCGTAGTTCAGCCCCGATCAGGACCAGACTACGCAGTCTCTCTCTCACTCCTCCCACCCTCCGAGAGAACAGGGGGAGATAATGTAAGGAAAAACGGCTCGAGGTTTGAGATAAGGACAGGGAGAAATCCTTAAATTTACCGTCACGGGCAAAACAGACTCGACTTGGGGAAAACTATTCATTTATTACTACAAACAGCAAGATAATGAGACAGAGAACAAGATAACCTCCCTCCACCCCTCCCTCTTCCCAAGCTTAACATCGAGCGATATAAAACCGGGAAGGGGGCAGGGCCACCCGGTTTTTCACTGAGGGGGCGGGGCCATCGCGGCTGCACCCCCCGCCTAGGCCCCGCCCCCCTCCCCCGGCCAGGCGGCGTTCACTGGAAGGGGCTGCACGACAAGGACGACGCCGGCGCCTACGCCATGGCCAGCGTCTCCGGCAGCGACGAGGGCTGAGCCCCCGCGGACGGCCCCGTGCCGGGAGGAAGCCCCGCCCACCCCCTTCCTCCGAGGAAGAGGAGGGGACGGCGCTGCTTTGCCAGCGCGGCATGGGCCACGAGTAAAAACTCCCCTGGGCCCCTTCCCGCCTCTCATCTCTGCCCAGCGTTCTGTCCCAAGATGGCCGCCGTGGGCGGGGCCATCGCGGGTCTTGAGAGCTCAACCAGGTTGGCCAACCCAACGTGGCCCCGCCCATAAGCTGGGGGGGTGGGGGGCGGAGCTCACTCGGGTCTCACCTTGCCGCCATTGGACACCGGAGGTCTTCCCTCGCCGCCATTGGGTGTCTCGGGTCGTCCCTCGCCGCCATTGGGTGTCTCGGGTCCTCCCTCGCCGTGGGTGGGGCGACCCCCAAAATGGCCTCCTTGCCCCACAAAATGCGCTCTCGCCCCCGAAAGTGGTCTCCTGCCCCATAACTGGGCCTTCTACCCCCCAAAATGGCGTCCTGCCCCCCAAAATGCTCTCTTGCCCCCGAAAGTGGCCCCCTGCCCCACAACTGGGCCTTCTACCCCCCCAAAATGGCGTCCTGCCCCCATAAAATGGCGTCCTGCTGTTATAGTTTATCTGCCCTCTTTGTCCAATTAACTGACAGAGATTGGCCAATTAAAAATTTGGTTTATTAAAGCAAGCGACCAGTAAGCAAAACAGCGCTGGGCGGCCGGGGAGTCTCCTGCTCCGCCAACGGCGCGCGCCGAGATAGCAAACCGCCCCATTCTTATACAGTAAAAACAATAAATATTCCGTTGATGCTTATACATATTCATTACCTAAACCCACCTACTCTCGCTTCGTATGCTAATTAGCTTATCAGTCCTTCGCGCTTGCGCAAATTCTCCCAGGAATTGTGGGCGAGGGTCTTCGGGGGTCTTTTGGGAGGAAGGCCGTAGGTCTTCTTCACGGTGTACTTTTCACCTTTGCCTGGAATGTGCTGTTCCCACAAGTTGGCAGTGTCCTTATCAGTCTGAGCCGATTCGTGTCCTTCTTGAACAAGGAGATTTATGTGATGGGTGCCATCCTGTTCTCGAATCCTTGCTCCTTTTAATCACTCCCTCCCTCCCTCGAGATAATGTGAGACTGTTTCTTGCTCCAAACCAGACTTCCCCCTCCCACTAATTGCTTCTTCAAACTATATGGTTAGAAAGTTACTGGTTTTATACCCTTCATCTTTATGAGCCCCCCCCGCTCCCTCCTTTCGCAGTCCTGCATGCCGTTTTTACATAGCCAGGTGCCTGTGGCTGACCTTGTGTATTTAATGTAACTTTCTTGTGGCCGACTTTGTGTATTTCATATAACTCTCCATTGTTCTGACAAGGTTTGATGAACAAACAGCTCACAGTTTATTACAATCCCCCCTTTTTCTTTTCACTATTTTGTTCATCAAATCGCTTAAGCACCTGCTGGCTCAAAATGAGGGTCTCCTCCACCTCCGGTATTCCTCCCAGAGGTTCATGCTTGGCTCTCATAAGCATCAAATGAGCTGCTTCCAATCTGTTTTTTACAATTGTAACTACTCTATTGAATATACAGGGTCCAAAAGTTAATACCAGTATTAATATAATCAAGGGTCCTGCAATGGTAGATAGTAATGCGGTAAGCCAAGGAGAGTGGTTAAACCAGGACTCATACCAGCTTTGTTGCGTTTCTTGTTCTCGTTTTCGTTTTTCTAGGCCTTCCCGAAGTTTTGTCATAGTATCCCTTACAATCCCTGTGTGATCAGCATATACACAACATTGTTCTCCCAAGGCAGCACATAGCCCACCTTGTTGTAGAAACATTAAATCTAACCCCCTTCGGTTTTGTAGCACCACCTCTGATAATGATCTAACAGATTTTTCCAAGGCAGTTATTGATTGTTCAATTCTTACCAAGTCTTCGTCTACTGCTATTCTAAGTGATTGAAATTTCTGATTTTGTTGGACCAATGACGTTATTCCTGTGCCCGCGCCTGTTGCTCCTACAGCTATCAAAGTGGCTATTGTCAAAGCCGTAAAGGTAAATGGTTCTCGTTTCTGTAAGTGGTGACTCTGGGTATTCTGGTTATTATGCACAAATTCCTCAGGGTGGTATATGATCCGGGGGATTATCATCACTTGGATGCAATATTCCTCATATTCGTTGAACAATTTAAGAGATAAACAGGGAGTGATTCCAGTTTTGGAGCAGATCCATTTGGTGTTACGGGCTGGTATTAGCCAATCAGCAGGGGGCTTCCCTTTCAGGGAAGCTCTTATCTTGCATAATTTATTTTTCTCTGGGGGTACATTCCCAATACATCTCCCTTGTCCCGATACATGTTGCATCGTCAGGCCTGGTTTTCGACCTTCAGAATCCCATAAACATTGTGTTGGGTTTGAACCATTTACCCTTTTCGCCTTTGAGTGGATGCCTACTGCCTCATAGAAGGGAGGTCTAGTATCGCAACACACCCAGCAATGTTTGTGTTTGTGTGGTTTGTGTGATTTAATTTGGGTTTGTGTGGTTTAATACCAGGTAACTGGCTTGCATCAGTTTCCAAAGAGGGTTATCCCCAGAGTTTTCGTCAGGGGTTTGGATGGCTTGGGTACTATTCATTACAATAACTTTCGTTACATCACCCTCTGTTTCCTTGACCAAACTATCAGTCAATGTCTGGTCGGGGTCTGTTTTCTTAGCCAAATCATCAGTCAGGACCTGCTTGGGGCCTACTGGCAGTGGATCATTCGAGGCTGGTTTCTTTTTAATGTGTATTAGCCCACCTCTATCTTGCCCTAGTTCCTTATTATAACGAACTCCCCAAGTTCTTCCTACTAGCCAGCTAGGGTCCTGAGGTCGGGTCACATTCAAGTGCCAGTAGTTGCAACTCCACTTTGCGATACTGACAGACCCACTTCTATCCAGTGTACGTACCACTTGCGGCTTACATCCATAAGGGGCCCAAGATACCTTCAAGAAGGGATCTTTTCCAGGCTCTGGAATCCACCGGTTAGCAATTGTTTCACAACCCCAGTATGCGCAAAAATGTTGTCCTGGTTGGTTACAATACGATTTCCCAGGGTTAGAGCTCGGGCATAGATAAAATGGTGTACCTTCATTTTTACACGCTCCATCTACTGGCGCTAACTGACACAGAGTGGTCTTAAAGGCAGGGGCCCCTGGAGTTATTATAGTTTGTATGACTTTATCATCATCAATGCCCACTTGATGCAGTGTCCATTCGAATGGCTGATGAGCTTGGTGGCTCCGTTTCCCCCATGTTTGTGGTAACATTAAAAACAGAATAGTCAGGACGTACCGAAAAGGGTGAAGCCTCCAATTTTGTTTTAAGCCAATTTGACTAGTGCCTTTTTCCCATTTGGAACCTCGGGGCCTTTTCACTTGGAGGGCCTTTAAATCATCTGCAGTGACAGGGGTCAGTTCTCCACAGCACCTTGTCCCTCCACCTCGCTCGTCAACTCGGTTGCTTCGAGCTACGAGGAATGTCATCTTCTTGGTGGCAAGGACAATCTTCAGGAGAAATGTGACAGTGAATCGGCCCTCACTTATTTATTTTCTGTTCGGCTCCCGATTCTCCTGGGAGTAGCACTTTGGTATTTTATTTTTAAATTGTTTAAACGAGGCTACTCCTGTTTTCGGCACTTCCAAAGATATGTAAGTTCCTTCCCTGCTACTACCAAACTTATTGCTACAATTAATATGAACTATGTGACACATCACTTTTCTTAAAGGCTCATATATATAATGATAATTACAATTACAACCACAATTCTGATTTCAATATAGTCCTTACGTATCCATGTATTTTCCAGGTCTCCAAGTGTGGTTCTTCTGTAAAAAAAAGGTTAACAAGCGAAGCGTCTCCGCCTTACCGATACATGTTCATTGCTCAGTTCAATTTATTAGTCTGTCTTTTTCTTCGCAGTTTTAATTTCAAGGTATTCGGGTCTCCAGAGCTCTCCCACTGCTCCTCGGAGATGGGTCCTTTTACCCGGCTGGCATGGGTCCACCCCCGTTCAGCAGTCCGGATGGCGGTTTCTGTAGTGAGTAAAACAAGATAAGGCCCTTCCCAGCGGGGAGTTAGTGAGGACTCCTTCCATGGCCTAATTAAAACGTTATCTCCAGGTTGTATATTGTGTATTGCAATGTCCAACGGAGGCCTTTGTACTGCTAAGCCTTTATCTCGCAATTGTTTCCTCATAGACATGAGTTGGATTATGTACTGTTTCAGTTGTAAATTTTCAGCCTGGGGATGATCTCGGGGAACCTCCAAATCATAAGGCATTCCATATAACATTTCGAAAGGGGAGATTCCCACATCCGTGTGAGGTTGGATTCTAATATTTAATAAGGCTAAGGGAAGGCATTTTACCCAAGATAATTTGGTCTCCATCATTAATTTGGTCAGTTGTTTCTTTATCTCACCGTTTACCCGCTCTATTTTTCCCGAACTCTGTGGGTGCCAGGGTGTATGATATTCCCACTTGGTCCCCAAAGCAGTAAAAACTTCTTTTATGATTTTTGAAGCAAAATGTGGTCCCCTATCAGAGTCAATAGTTTCAATAGAGCCATACCTAGGTATCACATTTTCAAGCAATAGTTTTGTCACCGTTTGGGCAGTGGCCCTGACTGTTGGAAATGCTTCTACAAAGTGTGTTAAATGATCTATTATTACCAACAAATATCTATACCTGCCTACTTTCGGTAGTTCGGTGAAGTCTATCTGAATTTTGGCGAAGGGTCGGTGAGCCAAATCTCTTCCCCCTAATGGTCTTTCTCTTAATTGGTGCTTGTTCACTTTTTGGCAAATTAGGCAATCTCCAATTATTCTTTTTGCTATATTATATACCCCAATGCAAGCATATTTTATGGCAAATTGATCTACTAGTGCTTGAACCCCCCAGTGGGTGTTTTCATGGTACTTGCGCATGATTCTTATAGCCATAGTTTTTGAAATGACCTCTCGTCCATCAGGAAGTTCCCATTCTCCAGATTTGACTTCCCTTGCCCCCATTCGGACTAACTTGTCTTTCTCCTGCACAGTGAAGCTGTACAGGTGGTACTCTTCCCCATGCGCACAACAAAACTGATAATTAGGATTCGCACAGCTACAATGAAGTGTGCTCTTCCAACAATCCTTGCAAGGAAACTTTCTATCTTTCTTTTCCTTGAAGATCATTAAAGCCGCTCGTTTTGCTTCTTGATCTGCTAGATTGTTTCCCCTTGTCAGTGGAGTTAATCCCCGCTGATGCCCTTTTAAATGGACCACTGCTATTCCTACCGGCCTCCGTAAAGCCTGCAAAATTTCAATTATTAACTCCTGATGAACCAATCCCTTTCCCTGGGAATTTATTAAGCCTCTTTCTTCCCAAATTTTCCCAAATGTATGCACTATTCCAAAGGCATATTTGGAATCCGTATAGACGGTGCCGATTTTTCCTTCTAATAATTGTAAAGCTCTTAAAACTGCGTATAACTCGCATGCTTGAGCCGACCAACTGGGACTCAGGGGCCCTGATTCTATTACCTTAAATGTTTTTCCATTAATTATCGCATATCCTGATTTTCTTTTCCCCTCTATTACCCGGGAAGATCCATCTACAAAAAGTTTTTCCCCATCCTCTAGCTCTTCTTCCTCCAAATCTGGTCTAATTTTGGCTTGTTCTTCAATAGTGTGCAGGCAATCATGAGTTATCTCCTCTGACGGTTCCCCGTACAGAAATTGTGCTGGATTCTGTAAACCAGTAACTTCAAGTTCTAGTTTAGGTGAAGATATCAGGATACCCTCGTACTTCAGGAGCCTGGCATCAGTAATCCACTTTTCAGCTTTCTGTTGTAAAATTCCTCTAATATTGTGGGGTGATAATACTTTCAGTTCTCCCCCAAAGGTAACTTTGTGAGCCTCTTCCACTAGCAGAGCCGCAGCCACTATAGCTTGTAGGCAGATAGGCCATCCTCTGCTTACAGGGTCTAACAATTTAGAAAGGTATCCTACAGGCTTTTTCTTCCCTGCCCATTCTTGCACTAACACCCCATATGCTGTTCCTTCATCAACATTAATAAATAAATAAAATGGTTTCTTGACATCCGGTAAACTCAAAACAGGAGTGTTTACCAAATCCATTTTTAAAACTTCCAATTGTTCATCATCATCCTTAGACCATTTTAATAGGCCATCCTTAGATATCTTAGCATATAAAAATTTTACTTTCCTACTATAGCCTTCAATCCATTGTCTACAATATCCCAAAAGGCCCAGCAATTGTCTGATCTGTCTCTTAGTTTTTGGAGCCGGCAATGATAATATGCCCTGAACTCTTTCTGGGTCTAACTTCTTAGTTCCTTTACTCAATCTGTGCCCTAAATATTTCACTTCCTTTTCGACAAATTGCAGTTTTGATTTCGACACCTTTAATCCCTGTAAACTTAAAAAATTTAACAACCTAATACTCTCCTCCCTAACTGCCTCCTCATCGCTGCCGGCCAACAGTAAATCGTCCACATACTGGACAAGGGTCACCCCCCCACCTAATTCGTACCCCCTCAATATTTGTTCTAATGCCTGTCCAAACAAATTTGGAGACTCGGTGAACCCTTGAGGTAAAACGGTCCACCGTAATTGTTGTTTTCTGTAAGTGTCCGGGTCTTCCCATTCAAAAGCAAAATAATCCCTGCAATCTTTCTTTAAGGGGCATGCCCAGAAGGCATCCTTTAAATCAATTACACTATACCACTGATCATTGGGGCCCAGCTGGCTTAAAAGTGTATGAGGGTTTGCCACTACAGGGAATCTGGTAACCGTTCATTTGTTAATTTCTCGTAAATCATGCACTAATCTGTATGTCCCATCAGGTTTCTTTACAGGTAAGATGGGGGTGTTAAAAGGGGACATGCAAGGTTCTAATATTCCTTTTTCAATTAACCTTTGAATCTCAGGTTTCAATCCCCCATCGGTAGGGGGTATTGTTTTATTCTCACTGGTATTTCTGGGTTTCTTATTGTCACTGAAAAAGGTTCAATATCCAATTTTCCAATGGTCTCCGGAGTGTACCATACCTCAGGGTTTATTTTCCCCTCATCAACTGTCCGTAAAGGACACAACTTAATTCTTAGTTCATTTTTTATGACTTCTAAGCCAATCCCTAATTCTATCATTAAATCTCTGCCCAATAAGTTATAGTCCGCCTCAGGCACTAACAGCAAGGACCCCACCCCAAATTTAGAATCACTTTCCAAAACCACATTTTTTATTACGGGAACCCCAAAAGGCTCTCCTTTTGCTCCAATAACTTCTACTTTCTCCGAGGATGTCCCACACCCCCGGGGCAATTTTTGAACAGTAGATCTTTCTGCTCCAGAGTCCACTAGGAACTCTATTTCTTATCGCTGGGGACCCACTTTTAATGCCAGCAACTCAAGTGCCAGCAACTCAAGCTCTTGCTGCTCCTCACCGCCCATTCCCAGCGCATCTACAGCACCACAGACATCGGGGCTCCGGGCTTTCCCTGACGAACAGGGCTTCGACCTTTACCACCAGCTGAACCTGGGCGCCCACTGAAAGTAAAACCCCGAAAAATCACGAACGTCGGACGATTCCTCCCACACAGAAAGTGCCAGCAACTCAAGCTCTTGCTGCTACTCACCGGACTTTGGCAGTGCATCTACAGCACCACAGACATCACGGCTCCGGGCTTTCCCTGACAAACAGGGCTTCGACATTTACCACCAGCTGCACCTGGGTGCCCACTGAAAAAAATAAACGAAAAATCATGAACATCGGACGATTGCTCCCACACCAAAAGTGCCAGCCAGTCAAGCTCTTGCTGCTCCTCACCGGCCATTGGCAGCGCATCTACAGCACCACAGACATCAGGGCTCTGGGCTTTCCCTGACGAACAGGGCTTCGACGTTTACCACCAGCTGAACCTGGGCGCCCACTGAAAAAAATAAACGAAAAATCACGAACATCGGACGATTGCTCCCACACCG
The DNA here is from genome assembly GCF_036417535.1 of Chlamydotis macqueenii. Classification (NCBI taxonomy): domain Eukaryota; kingdom Metazoa; phylum Chordata; class Aves; order Otidiformes; family Otididae; genus Chlamydotis; species Chlamydotis macqueenii. Next base: position 56,656 of record NW_028239200.1, read on the forward strand.
AAAGTGCCAGCCAGTCAAGCTCTTGCTGCTCCTCACCGGCCATTGGCAGCGCATGTACAGCACCACAGACATCGGGGCTCCGGGCTTTCCCTGACCAACAGGGCTTCGACGTTTACCACCAGCTGCACCTGGGCTCCCACTGAAAAGAACCCCGAAAAATCACAAACGTTGGACGATTGCTCCCACACCAAAAGTGCCAGCAACTCAAGCTCTTGCTGCTACTCACCGGACTTTGGCAGTGCATCTACAGCACCACAGACATCGGGGCTCCGGGCTTTCCCTGACCAACAGGGCTTCGACGTTTACCACCAGCTGAACCTGGGTGCCCACTGAAAAAAAACACAAAAAATCACAAACGTCGGACGATTGCTCCCACACCGAAATTGCCAGCCAGTCAAGCTGTAGGTGCTCCTCACCTTCCATTCCCAGCGCATCTACAGCACCACAGACATCGGGGCTCCGGGCGTTCCCTGACCAACAGGGCTTAGAAGTTTATTACCAGCTGAACCTAGGCGCCCACTGGAAAAAAAATCCCCAAATATCACGAACGTCGGACGATTGCTCTCACACCAAAAGTGCCAGCAACTCAAGCTCTTGCTACCCCTCACCGGCCATTCCCAGCGCATCTACAGCACCACAGACATCGGGGCTCCGGGCTTTCCCTGACGAACAGGACTTCGACGTTTACCACCAGCTGCACCTGGGCGCCCACTGAAATAAAACCCCGAAAAATCACGAACGTCGGACGATTGCTCCCACACCAAAAGTGCCAGCACCTAAAACTCTTGCTGCTCCTCACCGGACTTTGGCAGTGCATCTACAGCACCACAAACATCGGGGTTCTGCGCTTTCCCTGACCAACAGGGCTTCGACGTTTACCACCAGCTGAACCTGGGCGCCCGCTGAAAAAAATAAAAGAAAAATCACGAACGTCGGACGATTGCTCCCACAGCAAAAGTGCCAGCCAGTCAAGCTCTTGCTACCCCTCACCGGCCATTCCCAGCGCATCTACAGCACCACAGACATCGGGGATCCGGGCTTTCCATGACCAACAGGGCTTAGACGTTTACCAGCAGCTGCACCTGGGCACCCACTGAAAAAAAACCTTGAAAAATCACGAAGATCGGACGATTTCTCCCACACCGAAAGTGCCAGCCAGTCAGGCTCTTGCTGCTAATCACCGCCCATTCCCAGCGCATCTACAGCACCACAGACATTTGGGCTCTGGACTTTCCCTGACTAACAGCACTTCGACGTTTACCACCAGCTGAACCTGGGCTCCCACTGAAATAAAACCCCGAAAAATCACGAACGTCGGACGATTGCTCCCACACCAAAAGTGCCAGCAACTCAAGCTCTTGCTGCTCCTCACCTCCCATTCCCAGCGCATCTACAGCACCACAGACATCGGGGCTCCGGGCTTTCCCTGACAAACAGGGCTTCGACATTTACCACCAGCTGCACCTGGGCGCCCACTGAAATAAAACCCCGAAAAATCACGAACATCGGACGATTGCTCCCACACCAAAAGTGCCAGCAACTTAAACTCTTGCTGCTACTCACCCGACTTTGGCAGTGCATCTACAGCACCACAGACATCGGGGTTCTGCGCTTTCCCTGACCAACAGGGCTTCGACGTTTACCACCAGCTGAACCTGGGCGCCCGCTGAAAAAAATAAAAGAAAAATCACGAACGTCGGACGATTCCTCCCACAGCAAAAGTGCCAGCCAGTCAAGCTCTTGCTGCTCCTCACCAGCCATTCCCAGCGCATCTACAGCGCCACAGACATCGCGGCTCCGGGCTTTCCCTGACCAACAGGGCTTCGACGTTTACCACCAGCTGCACCTGGTTGCCCACTGAAAAAAAAACCCTGAAAAATCAAAAACGTCGGACGATTGATCCCACACCGAAAGTGCCAGCCAGTCAAGCTCTTGCTGTTCCTCACCGGCCATTCCCAGCGCATCTACAGCACCACAGACATCGGGGCTCCGGGCTTTCCCTGACCAACAGGGCTTCGAAGTTTACCACCAGCTGCACCTGGGCGCCCACTGAAAAGAACCCCGAAAAATCACGAACATCGGACGATTGCTCCCACACCGAAAATGCCAGCAACTCAAGCTCTTGCTGCTCCTCACCGGCCACTGGAAGCGCATCTACAGCACCACAGACATCGCGGCTCCGGGCTTTCCCTGACGAACCGGGCTTCGACATTTACCACCAGCTGCACCTGGGTGCCCACTGAAAAAAAAACCCCGAAAAATCACGAACGTCGGACGATTGCTCCCACACCAAAAGTGCCAGCCAGTCAAGCTCATGCTGCTTCCAACCAGCCATTCCCAGCGCATCTACAGCGCCACAGACATCGGGGCTCCGGGCTTTCCCTGACGAACCGGGCTTCGACATTTACCACCAGCTGCACCTGGGTGCCCACTGAAAAAAAAACCCCGAAAAATCACGAACGTCGGACGATTGCTCCCACACCAAAAGTGCCAGCCAGTCAAGCTCTTGCTGCTCCTCACCGGAATTTGGCAGCCCATCTACAGCACCACAGACATCGGGGCTCCGGGCTTTCCCTGACCAACAGGGCTTCGAAGTTTACCACCCGCTGCACATGGGCGCCCACTAAAAAAAATAAACGAAATATCACGAACATCAGAGTATTCCTGCCACACCTTAAATGCCAGCCAGTCAAGCTCATGCTGCTTCTCACCAGCCATTCCCAGCGCATCTACAGCACCACAGACATCGGGGCTCCGGGCTTTCCCTGACCAACAGGGCTTCGAAGTTTACCACCAGCTGCACCTGGGCGCCAACTGAAATAAAACCCCGAAAAATCACGAACGTCGGACAATTGCTCCCACAACGAAAGTGCCAGACAGTCAACCTCTAGCTGCTCCTCACCGGGCATTCCCAGCGCATCTACAGCACCACAGACATCGGGGCTCCGGGCTTTCCCTGACCAACAGGGCTTCGACATTTACCACCAGCTGCACCTGGTTATCCACTGAAAAAAAAACCCTAAAAAATCAAAAACGTCGGACAATTGCTCCCACACCAAAAGTGCCAGCCAGTCAAGCTCTTGCTGCTCCTCACCGCCCATTCCCAGCGCATCTACAGCACCACAGACATCAGGGCTCTGGAATTTCCCTGACGAACAGGGCTTCGACGTTTACCACCCGCTGCACCTGGGCTCCCACTGAAAAGAACCCCCGAAAAATCACGAACATCGGACGATTGCTCCCACACCAAAAGTGCCAGCCAGTCAAGCTCTTGCTGCTCCTCCCCGGCCATTGGCAGCGCATCTACAGCACCACAGATATCGGGGCTCCGAGCTTTCCCTGACCAAGAGGGCTTCGACGTTTACCACCAGCTGAACCTGGGCGCCCAGTGAATAAAAATCCCCAAAAATCACAAACGTCCGACGATTGCTCCCACACCCAACGTGCCAGACAGTCAAGCTCTTGCTGCTCCTCACCAGCCATTCCCAGCGCATCTACAGCACCACAGACATCGGGGCTCCGGGCATTCCCTGACCAACAGGGCTTCAACATTTACCACCAGCTGCACCTGGGGGCCCACTGAAATAAAACCCCGAAAAATCACGAACGTCGGACGATTGCACCCACACAGAAAGTGCCAGCCAGTCAAGCTCATGCTGCTCCTCACCTCCCATTCCCAGCGCATCTACAGCACCACAGACATCGGGGCTCCGGGCTTTCCCTGACGAACAGGGCTTCGACGTTTACCACCAGCTGAACCTGGGCGCCCACTGAAAGTAAAACCCCGAAAAATCACAAACGTCCGACGATTGCTCCCACACCCAACGTGCCAGACAGTCAAGCTCTTGCTGCTCCTCACCAGCCATTCCCAGCGCATCTACAGCACCACAGAGATCGGGGCTCCAGGCATTCCCTGACCAACAGGGCTTCGACGTTTACCACCAGCTGCACCTGGGCTCCCACTGAAATAAAACCCCGAAAAATCACGAACGTCGGACGATTGCTCCCACACCAAAAGTGTCAGCAACTCAAACTCTTGCTGCTCCTCATCGGAGTTTGGCAGTGCATCTACAGCACCACAGATATCGGGGTTCTGCGCTTTCCCTGACCAACAGGGCTTCGACGTTTACCACCAGCTGAACCTGGGCGCCCGCTGAAAAAAATAAAAGAAAAATCACGAACGTCGGACGATTGCTCCCACAGCAAAAGTGCCAGCCAGTCAAGCTCTTGCTGCTCCTCCCCGGCCACTGGCAGCGCATCTACAGCACCACAGACATCACGGCTCCGGGCTTTCCCTGACCAACAGGGCTTCGACGTTTACCACCAGCTGCACCTGGGCGCCCACTGAAATAAAACCCCGAAAAATCACAAACGTCGGACGATTCCTCCCCCACAGAAAGTGCCAGCAACTCAAGCTCTTGCTGTTCCTCACCGGACTTTGGCAGTGCATCTACAGCACCACAGACATCGTGGCTCCGGGCTTTCCCTGACGAACAGGCCTTTGATATTTACCACCAGCTGCACCTGGTTGCCCAGTGAAAATAAACCCTGAAAAATGACGAACGTCGGACGATTGCTCCCACACCAAAAGTGCCAGCCAGTCAAGCTCATGCTGCTCCTCACCGGACAGTGGCAGTGCATCTACAGCACCACAGACATCCGGGCTCCGGGCTTTCCCTGACCAACAGGGCTTCGACGTTTACCACTCGCTGCACCTGGGCTCCCACTGAAAAGAACACCGAAAAATCACGAACGTCGGACGATTGCTCTCACACCAAAAGTGCCAGACAGTCAAGCTCTAGCTGCTGAACACCGGCCATTCCCAGCGCATCTACAGCACGACAGACATCGGGGCTCCGGGCTTTCCCTGACGAACAGGGCTTCGACGTTTACCACCAGCTGCACCTGGGCGCCCACTGAAAAAAATAAACGAAATATCACGAACATCAGACGAGTGCTCCCACACCGAAAGTGCCAGCAACTCAAGCTCATGCTGCTTCTCACCAGCAATTCCCAGCGCATCTACAGCACCACAGACATCGGGGCTCCGGGCTTTCCCTGACCAACAGGGCTTCGACGTTTACCACCCGCTGCAGCTGGGCGCCCACTGAAATAAAACCCCGAAAAATCATGAACGTCGGACGATTGCTCCCACAACAAAAGTGCCAGCCAGTCAAGCTCTTGCTGCGACTCACCTCCCATTCCCAGCGCATCTACAGCACCACAGACATCGGGGCTCCGGGCTTTCCCTGACCAACAGGGCTTCGACGTTTACCACCAGCTGCACCTGGGCGCCCACTGAAATAAAACCCCGAAAAATCACGAACGTCGGACGATTCCTCCCACACCGAAAGTGCCAGCAACTCAAGCTCTTTCTGCTCCTCACCGGCCATTCCCAGCGCATCTACAGCACCACAGACATCGGGGCTCCGGGCTTTCCCTGACCAACAGGGCTTCGAAGTTTACCACCAGCTGCACCTGGGCGCCCACTGAAAAAAAATCCCGAAAAATCACGAACGTCGGACGATTCCTCCCACACCGAAAGTGCCAGCAACTCAAGCTCTTGCTGCTACTCACCGGACTTTGGCAGTGCATCTACAGCACCACAGACATCGGGGTTCTGCGCTTTCTTTGACCAACAGGGCTTCGACGTTTACCACCAGCTGAACCTGGGCACCCGCTGAGAAAAATAAAAGAAAAATCACGAACATCGGACGATTGTTCCCATAGCAAAAGTGCCAGCCAGTCAAGCTCTTGCTGCTCCTCACCGGCCATTCCCAGCGCATCTACAGCACCACAGACATCGGGGCTCCGGGCTTTCCCTGACCAACAGGGCTTCGACGTTTACCACCCGCTGCACCTGGGCGCCCACTGAAAAAAATAAACGAAAAATCACAAACGTCGGACGATTGCTCCCACACCGAAAGTGCCAGCCAGTCAAGCTCTTGCTGCTCCTCACCGGCCATTGCCAGCCCATCTACAGCACCACAGACATCGCGGCTCCGGGCTTTCCCTGACCAACAGGGCTTCGACATTTACCACCAGCTGCACCTGGGCGCCCACTGAAATAAAACCCCGAAAAATCACGAACGTCGGACGATTGCTCCCACACCGAAAGTGCCAGCCAGTCAAGCTCTTGCTGCTCCTCACCGCCCATTGGCAGCGCATCTACAGCACCACAGACATCGGGGCTCCGGGCTTTCCCTGACCAACAGGGCTTCGACATTTACCACCAGCTGCACCTGGGCGCCCACTGAAAGTAAAACCCCGAAGAATCACGAACGTCGGACGATTGCTCGCACACCAAAAGTGCCAGCCAGTCAAGCTCTTGCTGCTCCTTACCGGCCATTGCCAGCCCATCTACAGCACCACAGACATCGGGGCTCCGGGCTTTCCCTGATGAACAGGGCTTCGACGTTTACCACCAGCTGAACCTGGGTGCCCACTGAAAGTAAAACCCCGAAAAATCACGAACGTCGGACGACTCCTCCCACACCGAAAGTGCCAGCAACTCAAGCTCTTGCTGGTACTCACCGGACTTTGGCAGTGCATCTACAGCACCACATACATCGGGGCTCCGGGCTTTCCCTGAACAACAGGGCTTCAACGTTTACCACCAGCTGCACCTGGGCGCCCACTGAAAAAAATAAACGAAAAATCACGAACATCGCACGATTACTCCCACACCGAAAGTGCCAGCAAATCAAGCTCTTGCTGCTCCTCACCGGCCATTCCCAGCGCATCTACAGCACCACAGACATCGCGGCTCCGGGCTTTCCCTGACCAACAGGGCTTCGACATTTACCACCAGCTGCACCTGGTTACACACTGAAAAAAAACCCTGAAAAATCACAAACGTCGGACGATTGCTCCCACATTGAAAGTGCCAGCAACTCAAGCTCTTGCTGCTCCTCACCGGCCATTGGCAGCGCAACTACAGCACCACAGACATCGGGGCTCCGGGCTTTCCCTGACCAACAGGGCTTCGACATTTACCACCAGCTGCACCTGGTCACCCACTGAAATAAAACCCCCAGAAATCACGAACGTCGGACGATTGCTCCCACACCCAAAGTGCCAGCCAGTCAAGCTCTTGCTGCTCCTCACCGGACTTTGGCAGTGCATCTACAGCACCACAGACATCGGGGCTCCGGGCTTTCCCTGACCAACAGGGCTTCGACGTTTACCACCAGCTGCACCTGGGCTCCCACTGAAAAAAAACCCCGAATAATCACAAACATCGGGCTATTGCTCCCACACCAAAAGTGCCAGCCAGTCAAGCTCTTGCTGCTCCTCACCGGCCATTCCCAGCGCATCTACAGCACCACAGACATCGGGGCTCCGGGCTTTCCCTGACCAACAGGGCTTCGACGTTTACCACCCGCTGCACCTGGGCGCCCACGGAAAAAAAACCCCGAAAAATCACGAACGTCGGACGATTCCTCCCACACCGAAAGTGCCAGCAACTCAAGCTCTTGCTGCTACTCACCGGACTTTGGCAGTGCATCTACAGCACCACAGACATCGGGGTTCTGCGCTTTCCCTGACCAACAGGGCTTCAACGTTTACCACCCGCTGCACCTGGGCGCCCACTGAAATAAAACCCCGAAAAATCACGAACGTCCGACGATTGCTCCCACACCCAAAGTGCCAGCCAGTCAAGCTCTTGCTGCTCCTCACCGGCCATTGGCAGCGCATCTACAGCACCACAGACATCGGGGCTCCGGGCTTTCCCTGACCAACAGGGCTTCGACGTTTACCACCAGCTGCACTTGGGCGCCCACTGAAATAAAACCCCGAAAAATCACGAACGTCGGACGATTGCTCCCACACCAAAAGTGCCAGCAACTCAAGCTCTTGCTGCTACTCACCGGACTTTGGCAGTGCATCTACAGCACTACAGACATCGGTGCTCCGGACTTTCCCTGATCAACTGGGCTTCGACGTTTACCACCAGCTGCACCTGGGCGCCCACTGAAATAAAACCCCGAAAAATCACGAACGTCGGACGATTGCTCGCACACCGAAAGTGCCAGCAACTCAAGCTCTTGCTGCTATTCACCGGACTTTGGGAGTGCATCTACAGCACCACAGACATCGGGGTTCTACGCTTTCCCTGACCAAGAGGGCTTCGACATTTACCATCAGCTGCACCTGGGCGCCCACTGAAAAAAATAAACGAAAAATCATGAACATCGGACGATTGCTCCCACACCGAAAGTGCCAGCCAGTCAAGCTCTTGCTGCTCCTCACCGGCCATTCCCAGCGCATCTACAGCACCACAGACATCGGGGCTCCGGGATTTCCCTGACCAACAGGGCTTCGACATTTACCACCAGCTGCACCTGGGCGCCCACTGAAATAAAACCCCCAAAAATCACGAACGTCGGACGATTCCTCCCACACCGAAAGTGCCAGCCAGTCAAGCTCTTGCTGCTCCTCACCGGACTTTGGCAGTGCATCTACAGCACCACAGACATCGGGGCTCTGGGCTTTCCCTGACCAACAGGGCTTCGACGTTTACCACCAGCTGCACCTGGGCGCCCACTGAAAAAAAACCCCGAATAATCACAAACATCGGACGATTGCTCCCACACCAAAAGTGCCAGACAGTCAACCTCTTGCTGCTCCTCACCGGCCATTGGCAGCGCATCTACAGCACCACAGACATCGGGGCTCCGGGCGTTCCCTGACCAACAGGGCTTCGACGTTTACCACCAGCTGCACCTGGGTGCCCACTGAAAAAAACCCCGAAAAATCACGAACGTCGGACGATTGCTCCCACAGCAGAAGTGCCAGCCAGTCAAGCTCTTGCTGCTCCTCACCGGCCATTGGCAGCGCATCTACAGCACCACAGACATCGCGGCTCTGGGCTTTCCCTGACCAACAGGCCTTCGACATTTACCACCAGCTGCACCTAGTTGGCCACTGAAAAAAAACCCTGAAAAATCAAAAACGTCGGACAATTGATCCAACACCGAAAGTGCCAGCCAGTCAAGCTCTTGCTGCTCCTCACCGGACATTGGCAGTGCATCTACAGCACCACAGACATCGGAGCTCCGGGCTTTCCCTGACCAACAGGGCTTCGACGTTTACCACTCGCTGCACCTGGGATCCCACTGAAAAGAACCCCGAAAAATCACGAACGTCGGACGATTGCTCCCACACCGAAAGTGCCAGCAACACAAGCTCTTTCTGCTCCTCACCGGCCATTCCCAGCGCATCTACAGCACCACAGACATCGGGGCTCCGGGCTTTCCCTGACCAACAGGGCTTCGACGTTTACCACCAGCTGAACCTGGGCGCCCACTGGAAAAAAAACCCGAAAAATCACGAACGTCGGACGATTGTTCCCACATTGAAAGTGCCAGCCAGTCAAGCTCTTGCTGCTCCTCACCGGCCATTCCCAGCGCATCTACAGCACCACAGATATCGGGGTTCTGCGCTTTCCCTGACCAACAGGGCTTCGACGTTTACCACCAGCTGAACCTGGGCGCCCGCTGAAAAAAATAAAAGAAAAATCACGAACATCGGACGATTGCTCCCACACCGAAAGTGCCAGCCAGTCAAGCTCTTGCTGCTCCTCACCGGACTTTGGCAGCGCATCTACAGCACCACAGACATCGGGGCTCCGGGCTTTCGCTGACCAACAGGGCTTCGACGTTTACCACCAGCTGCACCTGGGCGCCCACTGAAATAAAACCCCGAAAAATCACGAACGTCGGACGATTGCTCCCACACTGAAAGTGCCAGCCAGTCAAGCTCTTGCTGGTCCTCACCGGCCATTCCCAGCGCATCTACAGCACCACAGACATCGGCGCTCCGGGCTTTCCCTGACCAACAGGGCTTCGACATTTACCACCAGCTGAACCTGGGCTCCCACTGAAATAAAACCCCCAAAAATCACGAACGTCGGACGATTGCTCCCACACCGAAAGTGCCAGCCAGTCAAGCTCTTGCTGCTCCTCACCGGACTTTGGCAGTGCATCTACAGCACCACAGACATCGGGGCTCCGGGCTTTCCCTGACCAACAGGGCTTCGACATTTACCACCAGCTGCACCTGGGCGCCCACTGAAATAAAACCCCGAAAAATCACGAACGTCGGACGATTGTTCCCACACCGAAAGTGCCAGCAACACAAGCTCTTGCTGCTCCTCACCGGCCATTCCCAGCGCATCTACAGCACCACAGACATCGGGGCTCCGGGCTTTCCCTGACCAACAGGCCTTCGACATTTACCACCAGCTGCACCTGGTTACCCACTGAAAAAAAACCCTGAAAAATCAAAAACGTCGGACGATTGCTCCCACACCGAAAGTGCCAGCAACTCAAGCTCTTGCTGCTCCTCACCGGCCACTGGCAGCGCATCTACAGCACCACAGACATCGGGGCTCCGGGATTTCCCTGACCAACAGGCCTTCGACATTTACCACCAGCTGCACCTGGGCGCCCACTGAAATAAAACCCCGAAAAATCACGAACGTCGGACGATTGCTCCCACACTGAAAGTGCCAGCAACTCAAGCTCTTGCTGCTACTCACCGGCCATTCCCAGCGCATCTACAGCACCACAGACATCGGGGCTCCGGGCTTTCCCTGACCAACTGGGCTTCGACGTTTACAACCAGCTGAACCTGGGCGCCCACTGAAATAAAACCCCCAAAAATCACGAACGTCGGACGATTGCTCCCACACCAAAAGTGCCAGCCAGTCAAGCTCTTGCTGCTCCTCACCGGACTTTGGCAGCGCATCTACAGCACCACAGACATCGGGGCTCCGGGCTTTCCCTGACCAACAGGGCTTCGACGTTTACCACCAGCTGCACCTGGGCTCCCACTGAAAAAACACTCCGAATAATCACAAACATCGGACTATTGCTCCCACACCAAAAGTGCCAGACAGTCAACCTCTTGCTGCTCCTCACCGGCCATTGGCAGCGCATCTACAGCACCACAGACATCGGGGCTCCGGGCTTTCCCTGACCAACAGGGCTTCGACGTTTACCACCAGCTGAACCTGGGCGCCCACTGAAAAAAATAAACTAAAAATCACGAACATCGGACGATTGCTCCCACACCGAAAGTGCCAGCCAGTCAAGCTCTTGCTTCTCCTCACGGGCCATTCCCAGCGCATCTACAGCACCACAGACATCGGGGCTCCGGGATTTCCCTGACCAACAGGGCTTCGACATTTACCACCAGCTGCACCTGGGCGCCCACTGAAATAAAACCCCGAAAAATCACGAACGTCGGACGATTGCTCCCACACCGAAAGTGCCAGCAACTCAAGCTCTTGCTGTTCCTCACCGGCCATTCCCAGCGCATCTACAGCACCACAGACATCGGGGCTCCGGGCTTTCCCTGACCAACAGGGCTTCGACGTTTACCACCAGCTGCACCTGGGCGCCCACTGAAAAAAAACCCCGAAAAATCACGAACATCGCACGATTGCTCCCACACCGAAAGTGCCAGCCAGTCAAGCTCTTGCTGCTCCTCACCGGCCATTCCCAGCGCATCTACAGCACCACAGACATCGGGTCTCTGGGCTTTCCCTGACCAACAGGGCTTCGACATTTACCACCAGCTGCACCTGGTTACCCACTGAAAAAAAACCCTGAAAAATCAAAAACGTCGGACGATTGCTCCCACACCAAAAGTGCCAGCAACTCAAGCTCTTGCTGCTCCTCACCGCCCATTCCCAGCGCATCTACAGCACCACAGACATCGCGGATCTGGGCTTTCCCTGACGAACGGGGCTTGGACATTTACCACCAGCTGCACCTGGTTACCCACTGAAAAAAAACCCTGAAAAATCACAAATGTCGGACGATTCCTGCCACACCTTAAATGCCAGCCTGTCAAGCTCTTGCTGCTACTCACCGGCCATTCCCAGCTCATCTACAGCACCACAGACATCGCGGCTCCGGGCTTTCCCTGACCAACAGGGCTTCGACGTTTACCACCCGCTGCACCTGGGCGCCCACTGAAAAAAATAAACGAAAAATCACAAACGTCGGACGATTGCTCCCACACCGAAAGTGCCAGCCAGTCAAGCTCTTGCTGCTCCTCACCGGCCATTGGCAGCGCATCTACAGCACCACAGACATCGCGGCTCCGGGCTTTCCCTGACCAACAGGGCTTCGACATTTACCACCAGCTGCACCTGGGAGCCCACTGAAATAAAACCCCGAAAAATCACGAACGTCGGACGATTGCTCCCACAACGAAAGTGCCAGCCTGTCAAGGTCTTGCTGCTCCTCACCGGCCATTGGCAGCGCATCTACAGCACCACAGACATCGGGGCTCCGGGCTTTCCCTGACCAACTGGGCTTCGACGTTTACCACTCGCTGCACCTGGGCTCCCACTGAAAAGAACCCCGAAAAATCACGAACGTCGGACGATTGCTCCCACACCGAAAGTGCCAGCAACACAAGCTCTTGCTGCTCCTCACCTCCCATTCCCAGCGCATCTACAGCACCACAGACATCGGGGCTCCGGGCTTTCCCTGACGAACAGGGCTTCGACGTTTACCACCAGCTGAACCTGGGCGCCCACTGGAAAAAAAACCCGAAAAATCACGAACGTCGGACGAATGTTCCCACATTGAAAGTGCCAGCCAGTCAAGCTCTTGCTGCTCCTCACCGGCCATTGGCAGCGCATCTACAGCACCACAGACATCGCTACTCCGGGCTTTCCCTGACCATCAGGGCTTCGACGTTTACCACCAGCTGAACCTGGGCCCCCACTGAAATAAAACCCCGAAAAATCACGAACGTCGGACGATTGCTCCCACAACGAAAGTGCCAGCAACTCAAGCTCTTGCTGCTACTCACCGGACCTTGGCAGCGCATCTACAGCACCACAGACATCGGGGCTCCGGGCTTTCCCTGACCAACAGGGCTTCGACGTTTACCACCAGCTGAACCTGGGCGCCCACTGAAAGTAAAACCCCGAAAAATCACGAACGTCCGACAATTGCTCCCACACCGAAAGTGCCAGCCAGTCAAGCTCTTGCTGCTCCTCACCGGCCATTGGCAGCGCATCTACAGCACCACAGACATCGGGGCTCCGGGCTTTCCCTGACCAACAGGGCTTCGACGTTTACCACCAGCTGCACCTGGGCGCCCACTGAAATAAAACTCCGAAAAATCACGAACGTCGGACGATTGCTCCCACAACGAAAGTGCCAGCAACTCAAGGTCCTGCTGCTACTCACCGGACTTTGGCAGCGCATCTACAGCACCACAGACATCGCGGCTCCGGGCTTTCCCTGACCAACAGGGCTTCGACGTTTACCACCCGCTGAACCTGGGCGCCCACTGAAAAAAATTAAAGAAAAATCACGAACGTCGGACGATTGCTCCCACAGCAAAAGTGCCAGCCAATGAAGCTCTTGCTGCTCCTCACCGGCCATTCCCAGCGCATCTACAGCACCACAGACATCGGGGCTCCGGGCTTTCCCTGACCAACAGGGCTTCGACGTTTACCACCAGCTGAACCTGGTTACCCACTGAAAAAAAACCCTGAAAAATCAAAAACGTCGGACGATTGCTCCCACACTGAAAGTGTGGGCAACTCAAGCTCTTGCTGCTCCTCACCGGCTATTGGCAGCGCATCTACAGCACCACAGACATCGGGGCTGTGGGCTTTCCCTGACCAACAGGGCTTCGACGTTTACCACCAGCTGCACCTGTGCGCCCACTGAAAGTAAAACCCTGAAAAATCACGAACGTCGGACGATTGCTCCCACACCGAAAGTGCCAGCCAGTCAAGCTCTAGCTGCTGAACACCGGCCATTCCCAGCGCATCTACAGCACCACAGACATCGGGGCTCCGGGCTTTCCCTGACCATCAGGGCTTCGACATTTACCACCAGCTGCACCTCGGCTCCCACTGAAAAGAACCCCGAAAAATCACGAACGTCGGACGATTGCTCCCACACCAAAAGTGCCAGACAGTCAAGCTCTAGCTGCTGAACACCGGCCATTCCCAGCGCATCTACAGCACCACAGACATCGGGGCTCCGGGCTTTCCCTGACCAACAGGGCTTAGAAGTTTACCACCAGCTGAACCTGGGCGCCCACTGAAATAAAACCCCGAAAAATCACGAACGTCGGACGATTCCTCCCTCACCGAAAGTGCCAGCAACTCAAGCTCTTGCTGCTACTCACCGGACTTTGGCAGTGCATCTACAGCACCACAGACATCGGGGTTCTGCGCTTTCCCTGAACAACAGGGCTTCAACGTTTACCACCAGCTGAACCTGGGCGCCCACTGAAAAAAATAAACGAAAAATCACGAACATCGCACGTTTGCTCCCACACCGAAAGTGCCAGCCAGTCAAGCTCTTGCTGCTCCTCACCGGCCATTCCCAGCGCATCTACAGCACCACAGACATCGGGGCTCCGGGCTTTCCCTGACCAACAGGCCTTCGACGTTTACCACTCGCTGAACCTGGGCTCCCACTGAAAAGAACCCCGAAAAATCACGAACGTCGGACGATTGCTCCCACACCAAAAGTGCCAGCCAGTCAACCTCTTGCTGCTCCTCACCGGCCATTGGCAGCGCATCTACAGCACCACAGACATCGGGGCTCCGGGCTTTCCCTGACCAACAGGGCTTCGACGTTTACCACCAGCTGAACCTGGGAGCCCAGTGAAATAAAACCCCGAAAAATCACGAACGTCGGACGATTCCTCCCACACCGAAAGTGCCAGCAACTCAAGCTCTTGCTGCTCCTCACCGGCCATTCCCAGCGCATCTACAGCACCACAGACATCGGGGCTCTGGGCTTTCCCTGACCAACAGGCCTTCGACGTTTACCACCAGCTGCACCTGGGCTCCCACTGAAAAGAACCCCGAAAAATCACGAACGTCGGACGATTGCTCCCACACCAAAAGTGCCAGACAGTCAAGCTCTAGCTGCTGAACACCGGCCATTCCCAGCGCATCTACAGCACCACAGACATCGGGGCTCCGGGCTTTCCCTGACCAACTGGGCTTCGACGATTACCACCAGCTGAACCTGGGCGCCCACTGAAATAAAACCCCCAAAAATCACCAACGTCGGACGATTGCTCCCACACCAAAAGTGCCAGCCAGTCAAGCTCTTGCTGCTCCTCACCGGACTTTGGCAGCGCATCTACAGCACCACAGACATCGGGGCTCCGGGCTTTCCCTGACCAACAGGACTTCGACGTTTACCACCAGCTGCACCTGGGCTCCCACTGAAAAAACACTCCGAATAATCACAAACATCGGACTATTGCTCCCACACCAAAAGTGCCAGACAGTCAACCTCTTGCTGCTCCTCACCGGCCATTGGCAGCGCATCTACAGCACCACAGACATCGGGGCTCCGGGCTTTCCCTGACCAACAGGGCTTCGACGTTTACCACCAGCTGAACCTGGGCGCCCACTGAAAAAAATAAACTAAAAATCACGAACATCGGACGATTGCTCCCACACCGAAAGTGCCAGCCAGTCAAGCTCTTGCTGCTCCTCACCGGCCATTCCCAGCGCATCTACAGCACCACAGACATCGGGGCTCCGGGATTTCCCTGACCAACAGGGCTTCGACATTTACCACCAGCTGCACCTGGGCGCCCACTGAAATAAAACCCCGAAAAATCACGAACGTCGGACGATTGCTCCCACACCGAAAGTGCCAGCAACTCAAGCTCTTGCTGTTCCTCACCGGCCATTCCCAGCGCATCTACAGCACCACAGACATCGGGGCTCCGGGCTTTCCCTGACCAACAGGGCTTCGACGTTTACCACCAGCTGCACCTGGGCGCCCACTGAAAAAAAACCCCGAAAAATCACGAACATCGCACGATTGCTCCCACACCGAAAGTGCCAGCCAGTCAATCTCTTGCTGCTCCTCACCGGCCATTCCCAGCGCATCTACAGCACCACAGACATCGGGTCTCTGGGCTTTCCCTGACCAACAGGGCTTCGACATTTACCACCAGCTGCACCTGGTTACCCACTGAAAAAAAACCCTGAAAAATCAAAAACGTCGGACGATTGCTCCCACACCAAAAGTGCCAGCAACTCAAGCTCTTGCTGCTCCTCACCGCCCATTCCCAGCGCATCTACAGCACCACAGACATCGCGGCTCTGGGCTTTCCCTGACGAACGGGGCTTGGACATTTACCACCAGCTGCACCTGGTTACCCACTGAAAAAAAACCCTGAAAAATCACAAATGTCGGACGATTCCTGCCACACCTTAAATGCCAGCCTGTCAAGCTCTTGCTGCTACTCACCGGCCATTCCCAGCTCATCTACAGCACCACAGACATCGCGGCTCCGGGCTTTCCCTGACCAACAGGGCTTCGACGTTTACCACCCGCTGCACCTGGGCGCCCACTGAAAAAAATAAACGAAAAATCACAAACGTCGGACGATTGCTCCCACACCGAAAGTGCCAGCCAGTCAAGCTCTTGCTGCTCCTCACCGGCCATTGGCAGCGCATCTACAGCACCACAGACATCGCGGCTCCGGGCTTTCCCTGACCAACAGGGCTTCGACATTTACCACCAGCTGCACCTGGGAGCCCACTGAAATAAAACCCCGAAAAATCACGAACGTCGGACGATTGCTCCCACAACGAAAGTGCCAGCCAGTCAAGCTCTTGCTGCTCCTCACCGGCCATTGGCAGCGCATCTACAGCACCACAGACATCGGGGCTCCGGGCTTTCCCTGACCAACTGGGCTTCGACGTTTACCACTCGCTGCACCTGGGCTCCCACTGAAAAGAACCCCGAAAAATCAAAAACGTCGGACGATTGCTCCCACACCGAAAGTGCCAGCAACACAAGCTCTTGCTGCTCCTCACCTCCCATTCCCAGCGCATCTACAGCACCACAGACATCGGGGCTCCGGGCTTTCCCTGACGAACAGGGCTTCGACGTTTACCACCAGCTGAACCTGGGCGCCCACTGGAAAAAAAACCCGAAAAATCACGAACGTCGGACGAATGTTCCCACATTGAAAGTGCCAGCCAGTCAAGCTCTTGCTGCTCCTCACCGGCCATTGGCAGCGCATCTACAGCACCACAGACATCGCTACTCCGGGCTTTCCCTGACCATCAGGGCTTCGACGTTTACCACCAGCTGAACCTGGGCCCCCACTGAAATAAAACCCCGAAAAATCACGAACGTCGGACGATTGCTCCCACAACGAAAGTGCCAGCAACTCAAGCTCTTGCTGCTACTCACCGGACCTTGGCAGCGCATCTACAGCACCACAGACATCGGGGCTCCGGGCTTTCCCTGACCAACAGGGCTTCGACGTTTACCACCAGCTGAACCTGGGCGCCCACTGAAAGTAAAACCCTGAAAAATCACGAACGTCGGACGATTGCTCCCACACCGAAAGTGCCAGCCAGTCAAGCTCTTGCTGCTCCTCACCGGCCATTGGCAGCGCATCTACAGCACCACAGACATCGGGGCTCCGGGCTTTCCCTGACCAACAGGGCTTCGACGTTTACCACCAGCTGAACCTGGGCGCCCACTGAAAGTAAAACCCCGAAAAATCACGAACATCGGACGATTGCTCCCACACCGAAAGTGCCAGCAACACAAGCTCTTGCTGCTCCTCACCGGCCATTCCCAGCGCATCTACAGCACCACAGACATCGGGGCTCCGGGCTTTCCCTGACCAACAGGGCTTCGACGTTTACCACCAGCTGCACCTGGGCGCCCACTGAAAAAAATAAACGAAAAATCATGAACATCGGACGATTGCTCCCACACCGAAAGTGCCAGCAACTCAAGCTCTTGCTGCTACTCACCGCCCATTGGCAGGGCATCTACAGCACCACAGACATCGGGGCTCCGAGCTTTCCCTGACCAACAGGGCTTCAACGTTTACCACCAGCTGCACCTGGGCGCCCACTGAAATAAAACCCCGAAAAATCACAAACGTCGGACGATTGCTCCCACAACGAAAGTGCCAGCCAGTCAAGCTCTTGCTGATCCTCCCCGGACACTCCCACTGCATCTACAGCACCACAGACATCGGGGCTCCGAGCTTTCCCTGACCAACAGGGCTTCAACGTTTACCACCAGCTGCACCTGGGCGCCCACTGAAAAAAACCCCAAAAATCACGAACGTCGGACGATTGCACCCACACCGAAAGTGCCAGACAGTCAAGCTCTTGCTGCTCCTCACCGGCCATTGGCAGCGCATCTACAGCACCACAGACATCGGGGCTCCGGGCTTTCCCTGACCAACAGGGCTTCGACATTTACCACCAGCTGCACCTGGGCGCCCACTGAAATAAAACTCCGAAAAATCACGAACGTCGGACGATTGCTCCCACAACGAAAGTGCCAGCAACTCAAGGTCCTGCTGCTACTCACCGGACTTTGGCAGCGCATCTACAGCACCACAGACATCGCGGCTCCGGGCTTTCCCTGACCAACAGGGCTTCGAAGTTTACCACCCGCTGAACCTGGGCGCCCACTGAAAAAAATTAAAGAAAAATCACGAACGTCGGACGATTGCTCCCACAGCAAAAGTGCCAGCCAATGAAGCTCTTGCTGCTCCTCACCGGCCATTCCCAGCGCATCTACAGCACCACAGACATCGGGGCTCCGGGCTTTCCCTGACCAACAGGGCTTCGACATTTACCACCAGCTGCACCTGGTTACCCACTGAAAAAAAACCCTGAAAAATCAAAAACGTCGGACGATTGCTCCCACACTGAAAGTGTGGGCAACTCAAGCTCTTGCTGCTCCTCACCGGCTATTGGCAGCGCATCTACAGCACCACAGACATCGGGGCTCCGGGCTTTCCCTGACCAACAGGGCTTCGACGTTTACCACCAGCTGAACCTGGGCGCCCAGTGAATAAAAATCCCCAAAAATCACAAACGTCCGACGATTGCTCCTACACTGAAAGTGCCAGCAACTCAAGCTCTTGCTGCTCCTCACCGCCCATTCCCAGCGCATCTACAGCACCACAGACATCGGGGCTGTGGGCTTTCCCTGACCAACAGGGCTTCGACGTTTACCACCAGCTGCACCTGTGCGCCCACTGAAAGTAAAACCCCGAAAAATCACGAACGTCCGACGATTGCTCCCACACCCAAAGTGCCAGCCAGTCAAGCTCTTGCTGCTCCTCAGCGGCGATTGGCAGCACATCTACAGCACCACAGACATCGGGGCTCCGGGCTTTCCCTGACCAACAGGGCTTCGACGTTTACCACCAGCTGAACCTGGGCGCCCACTGGACAAAAAACCCGAAAAATCACAAACGTCGGACGATTGCTCCCACAACGAAAGTGCCAGCAACTCAAGCTCTTGCTGCTCCTCACCGGCCATTGGCAGCACATCTACAGCACCACAGACATCGGGGCTCCGGGCTTTCCCTGACCATCAGGGCTTCGACATTTACCACCAGCTGCACCTGGGCGCCCACTGAAATAAAACCCCGAAAAATCACGAACGTCGGACGATTGCTCCCACAACGAAACTGCCAGCAACTCAAGCTCTTGCTGCTACTCACCGGACTTTGGCAGTGCATCTACAGCACCACAGACATCAGGGCTCCAGGCTTTCCCTGACGAACAGCGTTCGACGTTTACCACCAGCTGCACCTGGGCGCCCACTGAAAAAAATAAACGAAAAATCATGAATATCGGACGATTGCTCCCACACCGAAACTGCCAGCAACTCAAGCTCTTGCTGCTACTCACTGCCCATTGGCAGGGCATCTACAGCACCACAGACATCGGGGCTCCGAGCTTTCCCTGACCAACAGGGCTTCAACGTTTACCACCAGCTGCACCTGTGCGCACACTGAAATAAAACTCCGAAAAATCACGAACGTCAGACGATTGCTCCCACAACGAAAGTGCCAGCAACTCAAGCTCTTGCTGCTACTCACCAGACTTTGGCAGTGCATCTACAGCACCACAGACATCGGGGCTCCGGGCTTTCCCTGACCAACAGGGCTTCGACGTTTACCACCAGCTGAACCTGGGCGCCCACTGAAAAAAATAAACTAAAAATCACGAACATCGGACGATTGCTCCCACACCGCAAGTGGCAGCCAGTCAAGCTCTTGCTGCTCCTCACCGGCCATGGGCAGCTCATCTACAGCATCACAGATATCGGGGCTCCGGGCTTTCCGTGACCAACAGGGCTTCGACGTTTACCACCAGCTGAACCTGGGCGCCCACTGAAAGTAAAACCCCGAAAAATCACGAACATCGGACGATTGCTCCCACACCGAAAGTGCCAGCAACACAAGCTCTTGCTGCTCCTCACCGCCCATTCCCAGCGCATCTACAGCACCACAGACATTGGGGCTCTGGGCTTTCCCTGACCAACAGGGCTTCGACGTTTACTACCAGCTGAACCTGGGCGCCCACTGAAAAAAAACCCCGAAAAATCACAAACGTCGGACGATTGCTCCCACACCGAAAGTCCCAGCCAGTCAAGCTCTTGCTGCTCCTCACCGGCCATTCCCAGCGCATCTACAGCACCACAGACATCGCGGCTCCGGGCTTTCCCTCACCAACAGGGCTTCGACATTTACCACCAGCTGCACCTGGTTACCCACTGAAAAAAAACCCTGAAAAATCAAAAACGTCAGACGATTGCTCCCAAACTGAAAGTGCCAGCAACTCAAGCTCTTCCTGCTCCTCACCGGCCATTGGCAGCGCATCTACAGCACCACAGACATCGCGGCTCTGGGCTTTCCCTGACCAACAGGCCTTCGACATTAACCACCAGCTGCACCTAGTTGGCCACTGAAAAAAAACCCTGAAAAATCAAAAACGTCGGACAATTCATCCCACACCGAAAGTGCCAGCCAGTCAAGCTCTTGCAGTTCCTCACCGGCCACTGGCAGCTCATCTACAGCACCACAGACATCGGAGCTCCGGGCTTTCCCTGACCAACAGGCCTTCGACGTTTACCACCAGCTGCACCTGGGCTCCCACTGAAAAGAACCCCGAAAAATCACGAACGTCGGACGATTGCTCCCACAACGAAAGTGCCAGCAACTCAAGCTCTTGCTGCTACTCACCGGACTTTGGCAGTGCATCTACAGCACCACAGACATCGCGGCTCCGGGCTTTCCCTGACGAACAGGGCTTCGACGTTTACCACCAGCTGCACCTGGGCGCCCACTGAAAAAAATAAACGAAAAATCATGAATATCAGACGATTGCTCCCACACCGAAACTGCCAGCAACTCAAGCTCTTGCTGCTACTCACCGCCCATTGGCAGGGCATCTACAGCACCACAGACATCGCGGCTCCGAGCTTTCCCTGACCAACAGGGCTTCCACGTTTACCACCAGCTGCACCTGGGCGCCCACTGAAATAAATCTCCGAAAAATGACGAACGTCAGACGATTGCTCCCACAACGAAAGTGCCAGCAACTCAAGCTCTTGCTGCTACTCACCAGACTTTGGCAGCGCATCTACAGCACCACAGACATCGGGGCTCCGGGCTTTCCCTGACCAACAGGGCTTCGACGTTTACCACCAGCTGCACCTGGGCGCCCACTGAAAAAAATAAACTAAAAATCACGAACATCGGACGATTATTCCCACACTGAAAGTGCCAGCAACTCAAGCTCTTGCTGCTCCTCACCGCCCATTGGCAGGGCATCTACAGCACCACAGACATCGGGGCTCCGAGCTTTCCCTGACCAACAGGGCTTCGACGTTTACCACCAGCTGCACCTGGGCGCCCACTGAAATAAAACCCTGAAAAATCACGAACGTCGGACGATTGCTCCCACACTGAAAGTGCCAGCAACTCAAGCTCTTGCTGCTACTCACCTCCCATTCCCAGCGCATCTACAGCACCACAGACATCGGGGCTCCGGGCTTTCCCTGACCAACTGGGCTTCGACGTTTACCACCAGCTGAACCTGGGCGCCCACTGAAATAAAACCCCCAAAAATCACAAACGTCGGACTATTGCTCCCACACTGAAAGTGCCAGCAACTCAAGCTCTTGCTGCTCCTCACCGGCCATTCCCAGCGCATCTACAGCACCACAGACATCGGGGCTCCGGGCTTTCCCTGACCAACAGGGCTTCGACATTTACCACCAGCTGCACCTGGGCGCCCAGTGAAAAAAAAACCCCAAAAATCACGAACGTCAGACGATTGCACCCACATCGAAAGTGCCAGCATGTCAGCCTCTTGCTGCTCCTCACCGGCTATTGGCAGCGCATCTACAGCACCACAGACATCGGGGCTCCGGGATTTCCCTGACCAACAGGGCTTCGACGTTTACCACCAGCTGAACCTGGTTGCCCACTGAAAAAAAACCCCAAAAATCACGAACGTCAGACGATTGCACCCACATCGAAAGTGCCAGCAACTCAAGCTCTTGCTGCTCCTCACCGGACTTTGGCAGTGCATCTACAGCACCACAGACATCGGGGCTCCGGGATTTCCCTGACCAACAGGGCTTCGACGTTTACCACCAGCTGCACCTGGTTACGCACTGAAAAAAAACCCTGAAAAATCAAAAACGTCGGACGATTGCTCCCACACCGAAAGTGCCAACCAGTCAAGCTCTTGCTGCTCCTCACCGGCCATTCCCAGCGCATCTACAGCACCACAGACATCGGGGCTCTGGGCTTTCCCTGACGAACAGGGCTTCGACATTTACCACCAGCTGCACCTGGGTGCCCCCTGAAAAAAATAAACGAAGAATCAAGAACATCGGACGATTGCTCCCACACCGAAAGTGCCAGCCAGTCAAGCTCTTGCTGCTCCTCACCGGCCATTGGCAGCGCATCTACAGTACCACAGACATCGGGGCTCCGGGCTTTCCCTGACCAACAAGGCTTCGACGTTTACAACCAGCTGAACCTGGGCGCCCACTGAAAGTAAAACCCCAAAAAATCACGAACGTCGGACGATTGCTCCCACACCGAAAGTGCCAGCAACTCAAGCTCCTGCTGCTACTCACCGGACTTTGGCAGTGCATCTACAGCACCACAGACGTCGGGGTTCTGCGCTTTCCCTGACCAACAGGGCTTCGACATTTACCACCAGCTGAACCTGGGCGCCCACTGAAAAAAATAAACGAAAAATCACAAACGTCGGACGATTGCTCCCACACCGAAAGTGCCAGCCAGTCAAGCTCTTGCTGCTCCTCACCGGACTTTGGCAGCGCATCTACAGCACCACAGACATTTGGGCTCCTGGCATTCCCTGACCAACAGGGCTTCAACGTTTACCACCAGCTGCACCTGGGCGCCCACTGAAAAAGAAAACCCAAAAATCACAAATGTCGGACGATTCCTGCCACACTTTAAATGCCAGCCTGTCAAGCTCTGGCTGCCCCTCACCGCCCATTCCCAACGCATCTACAGCACCACAGACATCGGGGCTCCGGGCTTTCCCTGACCAACAGGGCTTCGACGTTTACCACCAGCTGCACCTGGGCTCCCACTGAAAAGAACCCCCGAAAAATCATGAACATCGGTCGATTGCTCTCACACCGAAAGTGCCAGCAACACAAGCTCTTGCTGCTCCTCACCGGCCGTTCCCAGCGCATCTACAGCACCACAGACATCGGGGCTCCGGGCTTTCCCTGACCAACAGGGCTTAGACGTTTACCACCAGCTGAACCTGGGCGCCCAGTGAATAAAAATCCCCAAAAATCACAAACGTCCGACGATTGCTCCCACACCAAAAGTGCCAGCAACACAAGCTCTTGCTGCTCCTCACCGCCCATTGGCAGCGCATCTACAGCACCACAGACATCGGGGTTCTGCGCTTTCCCTGAACAACAGGGCTTCGACGTTTACCACCAGCTGCACCTGGGTGCCCACTGAAAAAAACCGCGAAAAATCACAAACGTCGGACTATTGCTCCCACACTGAAAGTGCCAGCCAGTCAAGCTCTTGCTGCTCCTCACCGGCCATTGGCAGCGCATCTACAGCACCACAGACATCGCGGCTCTGGGCTTTCCCTGACCAACAGGCCTTCGACATTTACCACCAGCTGCACCTAGTTGGCCACTGAAAAAAAACCCTGAAAAATCGAAAACGTCGGACAATTGATCCCACACCCAAAGTGCCAGCCAGTCAAGCTCTTGCAGTTCCTCACCGGCCACTGGCAGCTCATGTACAGCACTACAGACATCGGAGCTCCGGGCTTTCCCTGACCAACAGGGCTTCGACGTTTACCACTCGCTGCACCTAGGCTCCCACTGAAAAGAACCCCGAAATATCACGAACGTCGGACGATTGCACCCACACCGAAAGTGCCAGCAACACAAGCTCTTGCTGCTCCTCACCGGCCATTCCCAGCGCATCTACAGCACCACAGACATCGGGGCTCCGGGCTTTCCCTGACCAACTGGGCTTCAACGTTTACCACCAGCTGAAACTGGGCGCCGACTGAAATAAAACCTCCAAAAATCACGAACGTCGGACGATTGCTCCCACACCGAAAGTGCCAGACAGTCAAGCTCTTGCTGCTCCTCACCGGCCATTGGCAGCGCATCTACAGCACCACAAATATCGGGGCTCCGAGCTTTCCCTGACCAACAGGGCTTCGATGTTTACCACCAGCTGCACCTGGGCGCCCACTGAAATAAAACCCTGAAAAATCACGAACGTCGGACGATTGCTCCCACACCGAAAGTGCCAGCCAGTCAAGCTCTTGCTGCTACTCACCGGACTTTGGCAGTGCATCTACAGCACCACAGACATCGGGGTTCTACGCTTTCCCTGACCAAGAGGGCTTCGACATTTACCATCACCTGCACCTGGGTGCCCACTGAAAAAAACCCCGAAAAATCACAAACGTCGGACGATTGCTCCCACACCGAAAGTGCCAGCCAGTCAAGCTCTTGCTGCTCCTCCCCGGCCACTCCCAGTGCATCTACAGCACCACAGACATCGGGGCTCTGGGCTTTCCCTGACGAACAGGGCTTCAACGTTTACCACCAGCTGCACCTGGGCGCCCACTGAAAAAAACCCCAAAAATCACGAACGTCGGACGATTCCTGCCACACCTTAAATGCCAGCCTGTCATGCTCTTGCTGCTCCTCACCGGCCATTCCCAACGCATCTACAGCACCACAGACATCGGGGCTGTGGGCTTTCCCTGACCAACATGGCTTCGACATTTACCACCAGCTGCACCTGTGCGCCCACTGAAAGTAAAACCCCGAAAAATCACGAACGTTGGACGATTGCTCCCACAACGAAAGTGCCAGCCAGCCAAGCTCTTGCTGCTCCTCACCGGCCATTGGCAGCGCATCTACAGCACCACAGACATCGGGGCTCCGGGCTTTCCCTGACCAACAGGCCTTCGACGTTTACCACTCGCTGAACCTGGGCTCCCACTGAAAAGAACCCCGAAAAATCACGAACGTCGGACGATTGCTCCCACACCAAAAGTGCCAGACAGTCAAGCTCTAGCTGCTGAACACCGGCCATTCCCAGCGCATCTACATCACCACAGACATCGGGGCTCCGGGCTTTCCCTGACCAACAGGTCTTAGAAGTTTACCACCAGCTGAACCTGGGCGCCCACTGAAATAAAACCCCGAAAAATCAAGAACGTCCGACGATTGCGCCCACACCCAAAGTGTCAGCCAGTCAAGCTCTTGCTGCTGCTCACCGGACTTTGGCAGTGCATCTACAGCACCACAGACATCGGGGCTCCGGGCTTTCCCTGACAATCAGGGCTTCGACATTTACCACCAGCTGCACCTCGGCTCCCACTGAAATAAAAGCCCGAAAAATCACGAACGTCGGACGATTGCTCCCACAACGAAAGTGCCAGCCAGTCAAGCTCTTGCTGCTCCTCACCGCCCATTCCCAGCGCATCTACAGCACCACAGACATCGGGGCTCCGGGCTTTCCCTGACGAACAGGGCTTCGACGTTTACCACCAGCTGAACCTGGGCGCCCACTGGAAAAAAAACCCGAAAAATCACGAACGTCGGACGATTGTTCCCACATTGAAAGTGCCAGCAACTCAAGCTCTTGCTGCTCCTCACCGGCCATTGGCAGCGCATCTACAGCACCACAGACATCGGGGCTCCGGGCTTTCCCTGACCATCAGGGCTTCGACATTTACCACCAGCTGCACCTGGGCGCCCACTGAAATAAAACCCCGAAAAATCACAAACGTCGGACGATTGCTCCCACAACGAAAGTGCCAGCAACTCAAGCTCTTGCTGCTCCTCACCGGAGAGTGGCAGCGCATCTACAGCACCACAGACATCGGGGCTCCGGGCTTTCCCTGACCAACAGGGCTTCGACATTTACCACCAGCTGCACCTGGGCTCCCACTGAAATAAAACCCCGAAAAATCACGAACGTCGGACGATTGCTCCCACAACGAAAGTGCCAGCAACTCAAGCTCTTGCTGCTACTCACCGGACTTTGGCAGTGCATCTACAGCACGACAGACATCGGGGCTCCGGGCTTTCCCTGACCAACAGGGCTTCGACGTTTACCACCAGCTGCACCTGGGCGCCCACTGAAAAAAATAAACGAAAAATCATGAATATCGGACGATTGCTCCCACACCGAAACTGGGAGCAACTCAAGCTCTTGCTGCTACTCACCGCCCATTGGCAGGGCATCTACAGCACCACAGACATCGGGGCTCCGACCTTTCCCTGACCAACAGGGCTTCAACGTTTACCACCAGCTGCACCTGGGCGCCCACTGAAAGTAAAACCCCGAAAAATCACGAACATCGGACGATTGCTCCCACACCGAAAGTGCCAGCAACACAAGCTCTTGCTGCTCCTCACCGCCCATTCCCAGCGCATCTACAGCACCACAGACATCGCGGCTCCGGGCTTTCCCTCACCAACAGGGCTTCGACATTTACCACCAGCTGCACCTGGTTACCCACTGAAAAAAAACCCTGAAACATCAAAAACGTCAGACGATTCGTCCCACACTGAAAGTGCCAGCAACTCAAGCTCTTGCTGCTCCTCACCGGCCATTCCCAGTGCATCTACAGCACCACAGACATCGCGGCTCTGGGCTTTCCCTGACCAACAGGCCTTCGACATTTACCACCAGCTGCACCTAGTTGGTCACTGAAAAAAAACCCTGAAAAATCAAAAACGTCGGACAATTGATCCCACACCGAAAGTGCCAGCCAGTCAAGCTCTTGCAGTTCCTCACCGGCCACTGGCAGCTCATCTACAGCACCACAGACATCGGAGCTCCGGGCTTTCCCTGACCAACAGGGCTTCGACGTTTACCACTCGCTGCACCTGGGCTCCCACTGAAAAAAACCCCGAAAAATCACGAACGTCGGACGATTGCACCCAAACCGAAAGTGCCAGCCAGTCAAGCTCTTGCTGCTACTCACCGGACTTTGGCAGTGCATCTACAGCACCACAGACATCGGGGTTCTACGCTTTCCCTGACCAAGAGGGCTTCGACATTTACCATCACCTGCACCTGGGTGCCCACTGAAAAAAACCCCGAAAAATCACAAACGTCGGACGATTGCTCCCACACCGAAAGTGCCAGCCAGTCAAGCTCTTGCTGCTCCTCCCCGGCCACTCCCAGTGCATCTACAGCACCACAGACATCGGGGCTCTGGGCTTTCCCTGACGAACAGGGCTTCAACGTTTACCACCAGCTGCACCTGGGCGCCCACTGAAAAAAACCCCAAAAATCACGAACGTCGGACGATTGCTCCCACAACGAAAGTGCCAGCATGTCAGCCTCTTGCTGCTCCTCACCGACCATTGGCAGCGCATCTACAGCACCACAGACATCGGGGCTCCGGGCTTTCCCTGACCAACAGGGCTTCGACGTTTACCACTCGCTGCAGCTGGGCTCCCACTGAAAAGAACCCCGAAAAATCACGAACGTCGGACGATTGCTCCCACACCGAAAGTGCCAGCCTGTCAAGCTATGCTGCTCCTCACCAGCCATTCCCAGCGCATCTACAGCACCACAGACATCGGGGCTCCGGGGTTTCCCTGACCAACCGGGCTTCGACATTTACCACCAGCTGCACCTGGGTGCCCCCTGAAAAAAAAACCCCAAAAATCACGAACGTCGGACGATTCCTGCCACACCTTAAATGCCAGCCTGTCATGCTCTTGCTGCTCCTCACCGGCCATTCCCAACGCATCTACAGCACCACAGACATCGGGGCTGTGGGCTTTCCCTGACCAACATGGCTTCGACATTTACCACCAGCTGCACCTGTGCGCCCACTGAAAGTAAAACCCCGAAAAATCACGAACGTTGGACGATTGCTCCCACAACGAAAGTGCCAGCCAGCCAAGCTCTTGCTGCTCCTCACCGGCCATTGGCAGCGCATCTACAGCACCACAGACATCGGGGCTCCGGGCTTTCCCTGACCAACAGGCCTTCGACGTTTACCACTCGCTGAACCTGGGCTCCCACTGAAAAGAACCCCGAAAAATCACGAACGTCGGACGATTGCTCCCACACCAAAAGTGCCAGACAGTCAAGCTCTAGCTGCTGAACACCGGCCATTCCCAGCGCATCTACATCACCACAGACATCGGGTCTCCGGGCTTTCCCTGACCAACAGGTCTTAGAAGTTTACCACCAGCTGAACCTGGGCGCCCACTGAAATAAAACCCCGAAAAATCACGAACGTCCGACGATTGCGCCCACACCCAAAGTGTCAGCCAGTCAAGCTCTTGCTGCTGCTCACCGGACTTTGGCAGTGCATCTACAGCACCACAGACATCGGGGCTCCGGGCTTTCCCTGACCATCAGGGCTTCGACATTTACCACCAGCTGCACCTCGGCTCCCACTGAAATAAAAGCCCGAAAAATCACGAACGTCGGACGATTGCTCCCACAACGAAAGTGCCAGCCAGTCAAGCTCTTGCTGCTCCTCACCGCCCATTCCCAGCGCATCTACAGCACCACAGACATCGGGGCTCCGGGCTTTCCCTGACCAACAGGGCTTCGACGTTTACCACCAGCTGAACCTGGGCGCCCACTGGAAAAAAAACCCGAAAAATCACGAACGTCGGACGATTGTTCCCACATTGAAAGTGCCAGCAACTCAAGCTCTTGCTGCTCCTCACCGGCCATTGGCAGCGCATCTACAGCACCACAGACATCGGGGCTCCGGGCTTTCCCTGACCAACAGGCCTTCGACATTTACCACCAGCTGCACCTGGGCGCCCACTGAAATAAAACCCCGAAAAATCACAAACGTCGGACGATTGCTCCCACAACGAAAGTGCCAGCAACTCAAGCTCTTGCTGCTCCTCACCGGAGAGTGGCAGCGCATCTACAGCACCACAGACATCGGGGCTCCGGGCTTTCCCTGACCAACAGGGCTTCGACATTTACCACCAGCTGCACCTGGGCTCCCACTGAAATAAAACCCCGAAAAATCACGAACGTCGGACGATTGCTCCCACAACGAAAGTGCCAGCAACTCAAGCTCTTGCTGCTACTCACCGGACTTTGGCAGTGCATCTACAGCACGACAGACATCGGGGCTCCGGGCTTTCCCTGACCAACAGGGCTTCGACGTTTACCACCAGCTGCACCTGGGCGCCCACTGAAAAAAATAAACGAAAAATCATGAATATCGGACGATTGCTCCCACACCGAAACTGGGAGCAACTCAAGCTCTTGCTGCTACTCACCGCCCATTGGCAGGGCATCTACAGCACCACAGACATCGGGGCTCCGACCTTTCCCTGACCAACAGGGCTTCAACGTTTACCACCAGCTGCACCTGGGCGCCCACTGAAAGTAAAACCCCGAAAAATCACGAACATCGGACGGATTGCTCCCACACCGAAAGTGCCAGCAACACAAGCTCTTGCTGCTCCTCACCGCCCATTCCCAGCGCATCTACAGCACCACAGACATCGCGGCTCCGGGCTTTCCCTCACCAACAGGGCTTCGACATTTACCACCAGCTGCACCTGGTTACCCACTGAAAAAAAACCCTGAAAAATCAAAAACGTCAGACGATTCGTCCCACACTGAAAGTGCCAGCAACTCAAGCTCTTGCTGCTCCTCACCGGCCATTCCCAGTGCATCTACAGCACCACAGACATCGCGGCTCTGGGCTTTCCCTGACCAACAGGCCTTCGACATTTACCACCAGCTGCACCTAGTTGGTCACTGAAAAAAAACCCTGAAAAATCAAAAACGTCGGACAATTGATCCCACACCGAAAGTGCCAGCCAGTCAAGCTCTTGCAGTTCCTCACCGGCCACTGGCAGCTCATCTACAGCACCACAGACATCGGAGCTCCGGGCTTTCCCTGACCAACAGGGCTTCGACGTTTACCACTCGCTGCACCTGGGCTCCCACTGAAAAAAACCCCGAAAAATCACGAACGTCGGACGATTGCACCCAAACCGAAATTGCCAGCAACACAATCTCTTGCTGCTCCTCACCGGCCATTCCCAGCGCATCTACAGCACCACAGACATCGGGGCTCCGGGCTTTCCCTGACCAACAGGGCTTCGACGTTTACCACCAGCTGAACCTGGGCGCCCACTGGAAAAAAAACCCAAAAAATCACGAACGTCGGACGATTGTTCCCACATTGAAAGTGCCAGCAACTCAAGCTCTTGCTGCTCCTCACCGGCCATTGGCAGCGCATCTACAGCACCACAGACATCGGGACTCCGGGCTTTCCCTGACCAACTGGGCTTCGACGTTTACCACCAGCTTCACCTGGGCGCCCACTGAAAAAAATAAACGAAAAATCACGAACATCGGACGATTGCTCCCACACCAAAAGTGCCAGCCTGTCAAGCTCTTGCTGCTACTCACCGGCCATTGGCAGGGAATCTACAGCACCACAGACATCGGGGCTCCGAGCTTTCCCTGACCAACAGGGCTTCAACGTTTACCACCAGCTGCACCTGGGCGCCCACTGAAATAAAACCCCGAAAAATCACGAACGTCGGACGATTGCTCCCACACTGAAAGTGCCAGCAACTCAAGCTCTTGCTGCTACTCACCTCCCATTCCCAGCGCATCTACAACACCACAGACATCGGGGCTCCGGGCTTTCCCTGACCAACTGGGCTTCGACGTTTACCACCAGCTGAACCTGGGCGCCCACTGAAATAAAACCCCCAAAAATCACAAACGTCGGACTATTGCTCCCACACCGAAAGTGCCAGCCAGTCAAGCTCTTGCTGCTCCTCACCGCCCATTCCGAACGCATCTACAGCACCACAGACATCGGGGCTCCGGGCTTTCCCTGACCAACAGGGCTTCGACGTTTACCACCCGCTGCACCTGGGCGCCCACTGAAAAAAATAAACGAAAAATCACAAACGTCGGACGATTGCTCCCACACCGAAAGTGCCAGCAACTCAAGCTCTTGCTGCTCCTCACCGGCCATTGGAGGCGCATCTACAGCACCACAGACATCGGGGCTCCGGGCTTTCCCTGACCAACAGGGCTTCGACATTTACCACCAGCTGCACTTGGGCGCCCACTGAAAAAAATAAACGAAAAATCACGAACATCGCACGATTGCTCCCACACCGAAAGTGCCAGCCAGTCAAGCTCTTGCTGCTCATCACCGGCCATTCCCAGCGCATCTACAGCACCACAGACATCGGGGCTCCGGGCTTTCCCTGACCAACAGGGCTTCGACGTTTACCACCAGCTGCACCTGGGTGCCGCCTGAAAAAAAAACTCCAAAAATCACAAATGTCGGACGATTCCTGCCACACCTTAAATGCCAGCCTGTCAAGCTCTTGCTGCTACTCACCGGACATTCCCAGCGCATCTATAGCACCACAGACATCAGGGCTCTGGAATTTCCCTGACGAACAGGGCTTCGACGTTTACCACCAGCTGCACCTGGGCGCCCACTGAAAAAAAAACCGCAAAAATCACGAACGTCGGACGATTGCACCCACAACGAAAGTGCCAGCATGTGAGCCTCTTGCTGCTCCTCACCGGCCATTTGCAGCGCATCTACAGCACCACAGACATCGTGGCTCCGGGCTTTCCCTGACCAACAGGCCTTCGACGTTTACCACCAGCTGCACCTGGTTGCCCACTGAAAAAAAACCCTGAAAAAGGACGAACGTCGGACGATTGCTCCCACACCAAAAGTGCCAGCCAGTCAAACTCTTGCTGCTCCTCACCGGACAGTGGCAGTGCATCTACAGCACCACAGACATCGGGGCTTCGGGCTTTCCCTGACCAACAGGGCTTCGACATTTACCACCAGCTGCACCTGGGCTCCCACTGAAAAGAACCCCGAAAAATCACGAACGTCGGACGATTGCTCCTACACTAAAAGTGCCAGACAGTCAAGCTCTTGCTGCTCCTCACCGGCCCTTCCCAGCGCATCTACAGCACCACAGACATCGGGGCTCCGGGCATTCCCTGACGAACAGGGCTTCGACGTTTACCACCAGCTGCACCTGGGCGCCCACTGAAATAAATAAACGAAAAATCACGAACGTCGGACGATTGCTCCCACAACGAAAGTGCCAGCAACTCAAGCTCTTGCTGCTACTCACCGGACTTTGGCAATGCATCTACAGCACCACAGACATCGGGGTTCTGCGCTTTCCCTGACCAACAGGGCTTCGACGTTTACCACTCGGTGCACCTGGGCTCCCACTGAAAAGAACCCCGAAAAATCACGAACGTCGGACGATTGCTCCCACACCGAAAGTGCCAGCAACACAAGCTCTTGCTGCTCCTCACCGGACTTTGGCAGCGCATCTACAGCACCACAGACATCGGGGCTCCGGGCTTTCCCTGACCAACAGGGCTTCGACGTTTACCACCAGCTGAACCTTGGCGCCCACTGAAATAAAACCCCCAAAAATCACGAACGTCGGACGATTGCTCCCACACCGAAAGTGCCAGCCAGTCAAGCTCTTGGTGCTCCTCACCGGCCATTCCCAGCGCATCTACAGCACCACAGACATTGGGGTTCTGCGCTTTCCCTGACCAACAGGGCTTCGACGTTTACCACCAGCTGCACCTGGGCGCCCACTGAAATAAAACCCCGAAAAATCACGAACGTCGGACGATTGCTCCCACAACGAAAGTGCCAGCAACTCAAGCTCTTGCTGCTACTGACCGGACTTTGGCAGTGCATCTACAGCACCACAGACATCGGGGCTCTGGGCTTTCCCTGACCAACAGGGCTTCGACGTTTACCACCAGCTGCACCTGGGCGCCCACTGAAATAAAACCCCGAAAAATCACGAACGTCGGACGATTGCTCCCACACCGAAAGTGCCAGCCAGTCAAGCTCTTGCTGCTCCTCACCGGCCATTCCCAGCGCATCTACAGCACCACAGACATCGCGGCTCCGGGCTTTCCCTCACCAACAGGGCTTCGACATTTACCACCAGCTGCACCTGGTTACCCACTGAAAAAAAACCCTGAAAAATCAAAAACGTCAGACGATTCGTCCCACACTGAAAGTGCCAGCAACTCAAGCTCTTGCTGCTCCTCACCGGCCATTCCCAGTGCATCTACAGCACCACAGACATCGCGGCTCTGGGCTTTCCCTGACCAACAGGCCTTCGACATTTACCACCAGCTGCACCTAGTTGGTCACTGAAAAAAAACCCTGAAAAATCAAAAACGTCGGACAATTGATCCCACACCGAAAGTGCCAGCCAGTCAAGCTCTTGCAGTTCCTCACCGGCCACTGGCAGCTCATCTACAGCACCACAGACATCGGAGCTCCGGGCTTTCCCTGACCAACAGGGCTTCGACGTTTACCACTCGCTGCACCTGGGCTCCCACTGAAAAAAACCCCGAAAAATCACGAACGTCGGACGATTGCACCCAAACCGAAATTGCCAGCAACACAATCTCTTGCTGCTCCTCACCGGCCATTCCCAGCGCATCTACAGCACCACAGACATCGGGGCTCCGGGCTTTCCCTGACCAACAGGGCTTCGACGTTTACCACCAGCTGAACCTGGGCGCCCACTGGAAAAAAAACCCAAAAAATCACGAACGTCGGACGATTGTTCCCACATTGAAAGTGCCAGCAACTCAAGCTCTTGCTGCTCCTCACCGGCCATTGGCAGCGCATCTACAGCACCACAGACATCGGGACTCCGGGCTTTCCCTGACCAACTGGGCTTCGACGTTTACCACCAGCTTCACCTGGGCGCCCACTGAAAAAAATAAACGAAAAATCACGAACATCGGACGATTGCTCCCACACCAAAAGTGCCAGCCTGTCAAGCTCTTGCTGCTACTCACCGGCCATTGGCAGGGAATCTACAGCACCACAGACATCGGGGCTCCGAGCTTTCCCTGACCAACAGGGCTTCAACGTTTACCACCAGCTGCACCTGGGCGCCCACTGAAATAAAACCCCGAAAAATCACGAACGTCGGACGATTGCTCCCACACTGAAAGTGCCAGCAACTCAAGCTCTTGCTGCTACTCACCTCCCATTCCCAGCGCATCTACAACACCACAGACATCGGGGCTCCGGGCTTTCCCTGACCAACTGGGCTTCGACGTTTACCACCAGCTGAACCTGGGCGCCCACTGAAATAAAACCCCCAAAAATCACAAACGTCGGACTATTGCTCCCACACCGAAAGTGCCAGCCAGTCAAGCTCTTGCTGCTCCTCACCGCCCATTCCGAACGCATCTACAGCACCACAGACATCGGGGCTCCGGGCTTTCCCTGACCAACAGGGCTTCGACGTTTACCACCCGCTGCACCTGGGCGCCCACTGAAAAAAATAAACGAAAAATCACAAACGTCGGACGATTGCTCCCACACCGAAAGTGCCAGCAACTCAAGCTCTTGCTGCTCCTCACCGGCCATTGGAGGCGCATCTACAGCACCACAGACATCGGGGCTCCGGGCTTTCCCTGACCAACAGGGCTTCGACATTTACCACCAGCTGCACTTGGGCGCCCACTGAAAAAAATAAACGAAAAATCACGAACATCGCACGATTGCTCCCACACCGAAAGTGCCAGCCAGTCAAGCTCTTGCTGCTCATCACCGGCCATTCCCAGCGCATCTACAGCACCACAGACATCGGGGCTCCGGGCTTTCCCTGACCAACAGGGCTTCGACGTTTACCACCAGCTGCACCTGGGTGCCGCCTGAAAAAAAAACTCCAAAAATCACAAATGTCGGACGATTCCTGCCACACCTTAAATGCCAGCCTGTCAAGCTCTTGCTGCTACTCACCGGACATTCCCAGCGCATCTATAGCACCACAGACATCAGGGCTCTGGAATTTCCCTGACGAACAGGGCTTCGACGTTTACCACCAGCTGCACCTGGGCGCCCACTGAAAAAAAAACCGCAAAAATCACGAACGTCGGACGATTGCACCCACAACGAAAGTGCCAGCATGTGAGCCTCTTGCTGCTCCTCACCGGCCATTTGCAGCGCATCTACAGCACCACAGACATCGTGGCTCCGGGCTTTCCCTGACCAACAGGCCTTCGACGTTTACCACCAGCTGCACCTGGTTGCCCACTGAAAAAAAACCCTGAAAAAGGACGAACGTCGGACGATTGCTCCCACACCAAAAGTGCCAGCCAGTCAAACTCTTGCTGCTCCTCACCGGACAGTGGCAGTGCATCTACAGCACCACAGACATCGGGGCTTCGGGCTTTCCCTGACCAACAGGGCTTCGACATTTACCACCAGCTGCACCTGGGCTCCCACTGAAAAGAACCCCGAAAAATCACGAACGTCGGACGATTGCTCCTACACTAAAAGTGCCAGACAGTCAAGCTCTTGCTGCTCCTCACCGGCCCTTCCCAGCGCATCTACAGCACCACAGACATCGGGGCTCCGGGCATTCCCTGACGAACAGGGCTTCGACGTTTACCACCAGCTGCACCTGGGCGCCCACTGAAATAAATAAACGAAAAATCACGAACGTCGGACGATTGCTCCCACAACGAAAGTGCCAGCAACTCAAGCTCTTGCTGCTACTCACCGGACTTTGGCAATGCATCTACAGCACCACAGACATCGGGGTTCTGCGCTTTCCCTGACCAACAGGGCTTCGACGTTTACCACTCGGTGCACCTGGGCTCCCACTGAAAAGAACCCCGAAAAATCACGAACGTCGGACGATTGCTCCCACACCGAAAGTGCCAGCAACACAAGCTCTTGCTGCTCCTCACCGGACTTTGGCAGCGCATCTACAGCACCACAGACATCGGGGCTCCGGGCTTTCCCTGACCAACAGGGCTTCGACGTTTACCACCAGCTGAACCTTGGCGCCCACTGAAATAAAACCCCCAAAAATCACGAACGTCGGACGATTGCTCCCACACCGAAAGTGCCAGCCAGTCAAGCTCTTGGTGCTCCTCACCGGCCATTCCCAGCGCATCTACAGCACCACAGACATTGGGGTTCTGCGCTTTCCCTGACCAACAGGGCTTCGACGTTTACCACCAGCTGCACCTGGGCGCCCACTGAAATAAAACCCCGAAAAATCACGAACGTCGGACGATTGCTCCCACAACGAAAGTGCCAGCAACTCAAGCTCTTGCTGCTACTGACCGGACTTTGGCAGTGCATCTACAGCACCACAGACATCGGGGCTCTGGGCTTTCCCTGACCAACAGGGCTTCGACGTTTACCACCAGCTGCACCTGGGCGCCCACTGAAAAAAACCCCGAAAACTCACGAACGTCGGACGATTGCTCCCACACCGAAAGTGCCAGCATGTCAGCCTCTTGCTGCTCCTCACCGGCCATTGGCAGCGCATCTACAGCACCACAGACATCGGGGCTCCGGGCTTTCCCTGACCAACAGGGCTTCGACGTTTACCACCAGCTGAACCTGGGCGCCCACTGAAAAAAAACCCCGAAAAATCACGAACGTCGGACGATTGCTCCAACACCGAAAGTGCCAGCCTGTCAAGCTGTAGCTACTCCTCACCAGCCATTGCCAGCGCATCTACAGCACCACTGACATCGGGGCTCTGGACTTTCCTTGACGAACAGGGCTTCGACGTTTACCACCAGCTGCACCTGGGCGCCCACTGAAAAGAACCCCCAAAAAATCACGAACATCGGTCGATTGCTCACACACCGAAAGTGCCAGCAACACAAGTTCTTGCTGCTTCTCACCGGCCATTCCCAGCGCATCTACAGCACCACAGACATCGGGGCTCCGGGCTTTCCCTGACCAACAGGGCTTCGACGTTTACCACCAGCTGCAACTGGGCGCCAACTGAAATAAAACCCCGAAAAATCACGAACGTCGGACGATTCCTCCCACACCGAAAGTGCCAGCAACTCAAGCTCTTGCTGCTACACACCGGACTTTGGCAGTGCATCTACAGCACCACAGACATCGGGGTTCTGGGCTTTCCCTGACCAACAGGCCTTCGACATTTACCACCAGCTGCACCTAGTTGGCCACTGAAAAAAAACCCTGAAAAATCGAAAACGTCGGACAATTGATCCCACACCCAAAGTGCCAGCCAGTCAAGCTCTTGCAGTTCCTCACCGGCCACTGGCAGCTCATGTACAGCACTACAGACATCGGAGCTCCGGGCTTTCCCTGACCAACAGGGCTTCGACGTTTACCACTCGCTGCACCTAGGCTCCCACTGAAAAGAACCCCGAAATATCACGAACGTCGGACGATTGCACCCACACCGAAAGTGCCAGCAACACAAGCTCTTGCTGCTCCTCACCGGCCATTCCCAGCGCATCTACAGCACCACAGACATCGGGGCTCCGGGCTTTCCCTGACCAACTGGGCTTCAACGTTTACCACCAGCTGAACCTGGGCGCCCACTGAAATAAAACCTCCAAAAATCATGAACGTCGGACGATTGCTCCCACACCGAAAGTGCCAGCCAGTCAAGCTCTTGCTGCTACTCACCGGACTTTGGCAGTGCATCTACAGCACCACAGACATCGGGGTTCTACGCTTTCCCTGACCAAGAGGGCTTCGACATTTACCATCACCTGCACCTGGGTGCCCACTGAAAAAAACCCCGAAAAATCACAAACGTCGGACTATTGCTCCCACACTGAAAGTGCCAGCCAGTCAAGCTCTTGCTGCTCCTCACCGGCCATTCCCAGCGCATCTACAGCACCACAGACATCGGGGTTCTGCGCGTTCCCTGACCAACAGGGCTTCGACGTTTACCACCAGCTGAACCTGGGCGCCCACTGAAAAAAATAAAAGAAAAATCACGAACATCGGACAATTGCTCCCACACCAAAAGTGCCAGCCAGTCAAGCTCTTGCTGCTCCTCACCGGCCATTCCCAGCGCATCTACAGCACCACAGACATCGGGGCTCCAGGCTTTCCCTGACCAACAGGGCTTCGACGTTTACCACTCGCTGCACCTGGGCTCCCACTGAAAAGAACCCCGAAAAATCACGAACGTCGGACAATTGCACCCACACCGAAAGTGCCAGCAACACAAGCTCCTGCTGTTCCTCACCGGCCATTCCCAGCGCATCTACAGCACCACAGACATCGGGGCTCCGGGCTTTCCCTGACCAACAGGGCTTCGACGTTTACCACCAGCTGCACCTGGGCGCCCACTGGAAAAAAAACCCGAAAAATCACGAACGTCAGACGATTGCTCCTACACCGAAAGTGCCAGCAACTCAAGCTCTTGCTGCTCCTCACCGGACTTTGGCAGCGCATCTACAGCACCACAGACATCGGGGCTCCGGGCTTTCCCTGACCAACAGGGCTTCGACGTTTACCACCAGCTGCACCTGGGCGCCCACTGAAAAAAATAAACGAAAAATCAGGAACATCGGACGATTGCTCCCACACCGAAAGTGCCAGCAACCTAAGCTCTTGCTGCTACTCACCGCCCATTGGCAGGGCATCTACAGCACCACAGACATCGGGGCTCCGAGCTTTCCCTGACCAACAGGGCTTCAACGTTTACCACCAGCTGCACCTGGGCGCCCACTGAAATAAAACCCCGAAAAATCACGAACGTCAGACGATTGCTCCCACAACGAAAGTGCCAGCCAGTCAAGCTCTTGCTGCTCCTCCCCGGCCACTCCCAGTGCATCTACAGCACCACAGACATCGGGGCTCTGGGCTTTCCCTGACGAACAGGGCTTCAACGTTTACCACCAGCTGCACCTGGGCGCCCACTGAAAAAAACCCCAAAAATCACGAACGTCGGACGATTGCTCCCACACCGCAAGTGCCAGCCTGTCAAGCTATGCTGCTCGTCACCAGCCATTCCCAGCGCATCTACAGCACCACAGACATCGGGGCTCCGGGGTTTCCCTGACCAACCGGGCTTCGACATTTACCACCAGCTGCACCTGGGTGCCCCCTGAAAAAAAAACCCCAAAAATCACGAACGTCGGACGATTCCTGCCACACCTTAAATGCCAGCCTGTCATGCTCTTGCTGCTCCTCACCGGCCATTCCCAACGCATCTACAGCACCACAGACATCGGGGCTGTGGGCTTTCCCTGACCAACATGGCTTCGACATTTACCACCAGCTGCACCTGTGCGCCCACTGAAAGTAAAACCCCGAAAAATCACGAACGTTGGACGATTGCTCCCACAACGAAAGTGCCAGCCAGTCAAGCTCTTGCTGCTCCTCACCGGCCATTGGCAGCGCATCTACAGCACCACAGACATCGTGGCTCCGGGCTTTCCCTGACCAACAGGCCTTCGACATTTACCACCAGCTGCACCTGGTTGCCCACTGAAAAAAAACCCTGAAAAATGACGAACGTCGGACGATTGCTCCCACACCAAAAGTGCCAGCCAGTCAAGCTCTTGCTGCTCCTCACCGGACAGTGGCAGTGCATCTACATCACCACAGACATTGGGGCTCCGGGCTTTCCCTGACCAACAGGCCTTCGACGTTTACCACTCGCTGAACCTGGGCTCCCACTGAAAATAACCCCGAAAAATCACGAACGTCGGACGATTGCTCCCACACCAAAAGTGCCAGACAGTCAAGCTCTAGCTGCTGAACACCGGCCATTCCCAGCGCATCTACATCACCACAGACATCGGGGCTCCGGGCTTTCCCTGACCAACAGGTCTTAGAAGTTTACCACCAGCTGAACCTGGGCGCCTACTGAAATAAAACCCCGAAAAATCACGAACGTCCGACGATTGCGCCCACACCCAAAGTGTCAGCCAGTCAAGCTCTTGCTGCTGCTCACCGGACTTTGGCAGTGCATCTACAGCACCACAGACATCGGGGCTCCGGGCTTTCCCTGACCATCAGGGCTTCGACATTTACCACCAGCTGCACCTCGGCTCCCACTGAAATAAAAGCCCGAAAAATCACGAACGTCGGACGATTGCTCCCACAACGAAAGTGCCAGCCAGTCAAGCTCTTGCTGCTCCTCACCGCCCATTCCCAGCGCATCTACAGCACCACAGACATCGGGGCTCCGGGCTTTCCCTGACGAACAGGGCTTCGACGTTTACCACCAGCTGAACCTGGGCGCCCACTGGAAAAAAAACCCGAAAAATCACGAACGTCGGACGATTGTTCCCACATTGAAAGTGCCAGCCAGTCAAGCTCTTGCTGCTCCTCACCGGCCATTGGCAGCGCATCTACAGCACCACAGACATCGCGGCTCCGGGCTTTCCCTGACCATCAGGGCTTCGACATTTACCACCAGCTGCACCTGGGCGCCCACTGAAATAAAACCCCGAAAAATCACAAACGTCGGACGATTGCTCCCACAACGAAAGTGCCAGCAACTCAAGCTCTTGCTGCTCCTCACCGGAGAGTGGCAGCGCATCTACAGCACCACAGACATCGGGGCTCCGGGCTTTCCCTGACCAACAGGGCTTCGACATTTACCACCAGCTGAACCTGGTTGCCCACTGAAAAAAAACCCCAAAAATCACGAACGTCAGACGATTGCACCCACATCGAAAGTGCCAGCAACTCAAGCTCTTGCTGCTCCTCACCGGACTTTGGCAGTGCATCTACAGCACCACAGACATCGGGGCTCCGGGATTTCCCTGACCAACAGGGCTTCGACGTTTACCACCAGCTGCACCTGGTTACGCACTGAAAAAAAACCCTGAAAAATCAAAAACGTCGGACGATTGCTCCCACACCGAAAGTGCCAACCAGTCAAGCTCTTGCTGCTCCTCACCGGCCATTCCCAGCGCATCTACAGCACCACAGACATCGGGGCTCTGGGCTTTCCCTGACGAACAGGGCTTCGACATTTACCACCAGCTGCACCTGGGTGCCCCCTGAAAAAAATAAACGAAGAATCAAGAACATCGGACGATTGCTCCCACACCGAAAGTGCCAGCCAGTCAAGCTCTTGCTGCTCCTCACCGGCCATTGGCAGCGCATCTACAGTACCACAGACATCGGGGCTCCGGGCTTTCCCTGACCAACAAGGCTTCGACATTTACAACCAGCTGAACCTGGGCGCCCACTGAAAGTAAAACCCCAAAAAATCACGAACGTCGGACGATTGCTCCCACACCGAAAGTGCCAGCAACTCAAGCTCCTGCTGCTACTCACCGGACTTTGGCAGTGCATCTACAGCACCACAGACGTCGGGGTTCTGCGCTTTCCCTGACCAACAGGGCTTCGACATTTACCACCAGCTGAACCTGGGCGCCCACTGAAAAAAATAAACGAAAAATCACAAACGTCGGACGATTGCTCCCACACCCAAAGTGCCAGCCAGTCAAGCTCTTGCTGCTCCTCACCGGACTTTGGCAGCGCATCTACAGCACCACAGACATTTGGGCTCCTGGCATTCCCTGACCAACAGGGCTTCAACGTTTACCACCAGCTGCACCTGGGCGCCCACTGAAAAAGAAAACCCAAAAATCACAAATGTCGGACGATTCCTGCCACACTTTAAATGCCAGCCTGTCAAGCTCTGGCTGCCCCTCACCGCCCATTCCCAACGCATCTACAGCACCACAGACATCGGGGCTCCGGGCTTTCCCTGACCAACAGGGCTTCGACGTTTACCACCAGCTGCACCTGGGCTCCCACTGAAAAGAACCCCCGAAAAATCATGAACATCGGTCGATTGCTCTCACACCGAAAGTGCCAGCAACACAAGCTCTTGCTGCTCCTCACCGGCCGTTCCCAGCGCATCTACAGCACCACAGACATCGGGGCTCCGGGCTTTCCCTGACCAACAGGGCTTAGACGTTTACCACCAGCTGAACCTGGGCGCCCAGTGAATAAAAATCCCCAAAAATCACAAACGTCCGACGATTGCTCCCACACCAAAAGTGCCAGCAACACAAGCTCTTGCTGCTCCTCACCGCCCATTGGCAGCGCATCTACA
Source organism: Chlamydotis macqueenii (assembly GCF_036417535.1). Classification (NCBI taxonomy): domain Eukaryota; kingdom Metazoa; phylum Chordata; class Aves; order Otidiformes; family Otididae; genus Chlamydotis; species Chlamydotis macqueenii. The sequence continues at coordinate 98,904 of NW_028239200.1, forward strand.
GCACCACAGACATCGGGGTTCTGCGCTTTCCCTGAACAACAGGGCTTCGACGTTTACCACCAGCTGCACCTGGGTGCCCACTGAAAAAAACCGCGAAAAATCACAAACGTCGGACTATTGCTCCCACACTGAAAGTGCCAGCCAGTCAAGCTCTTGCTGCTCCTCACCGGCCATTGGCAGCGCATCTACAGCACCACAGACATCGCGGCTCTGGGCTTTCCCTGACCAACAGGCCTTCGACATTTACCACCAGCTGCACCTAGTTGGCCACTGAAAAAAAACCCTGAAAAATCGAAAACGTCGGACAATTGATCCCACACCCAAAGTGCCAGCCAGTCAAGCTCTTGCAGTTCCTCACCGGCCACTGGCAGCTCATGTACAGCACTACAGACATCGGAGCTCCGGGCTTTCCCTGACCAACAGGGCTTCGACGTTTACCACTCGCTGCACCTAGGCTCCCACTGAAAAGAACCCCGAAATATCACGAACGTCGGACGATTGCACCCACACCGAAAGTGCCAGCAACACAAGCTCTTGCTGCTCCTCACCGGCCATTCCCAGCGCATCTACAGCACCACAGACATCGGGGCTCCGGGCTTTCCCTGACCAACTGGGCTTCAACGTTTACCACCAGCTGAAACTGGGCGCCGACTGAAATAAAACCTCCAAAAATCACGAACGTCGGACGATTGCTCCCACACCGAAAGTGCCAGACAGTCAAGCTCTTGCTGCTCCTCACCGGCCATTGGCAGCGCATCTACAGCACCACAAATATCGGGGCTCCGAGCTTTCCCTGACCAACAGGGCTTCGACGTTTACCACCAGCTGCACCTGGGCGCCCACTGAAATAAAACCCTGAAAAATCACGAACGTCGGACGATTGCTCCCACACCGAAAGTGCCAGCCAGTCAAGCTCTTGCTGCTACTCACCGGACTTTGGCAGTGCATCTACAGCACCACAGACATCGGGGTTCTACGCTTTCCCTGACCAAGAGGGCTTCGACATTTACCATCACCTGCACCTGGGTGCCCACTGAAAAAAACCCCGAAAAATCACAAACGTCGGACGATTGCTCCCACACCGAAAGTGCCAGCCAGTCAAGCTCTTGCTGCTCCTCCCCGGCCACTCCCAGTGCATCTACAGCACCACAGACATCGGGGCTCTGGGCTTTCCCTGACGAACAGGGCTTCAACGTTTACCACCAGCTGCACCTGGGCGCCCACTGAAAAAAACCCCAAAAATCACGAACGTCGGACGATTCCTGCCACACCTTAAATGCCAGCCTGTCATGCTCTTGCTGCTCCTCACCGGCCATTCCCAACGCATCTACAGCACCACAGACATCGGGGCTGTGGGCTTTCCCTGACCAACATGGCTTCGACATTTACCACCAGCTGCACCTGTGCGCCCACTGAAAGTAAAACCCCGAAAAATCACGAACGTTGGACGATTGCTCCCACAACGAAAGTGCCAGCCAGCCAAGCTCTTGCTGCTCCTCACCGGCCATTGGCAGCGCATCTACAGCACCACAGACATCGGGGCTCCGGGCTTTCCCTGACCAACAGGCCTTCGACGTTTACCACTCGCTGAACCTGGGCTCCCACTGAAAAGAACCCCGAAAAATCACGAACGTCGGACGATTGCTCCCACACCAAAAGTGCCAGACAGTCAAGCTCTAGCTGCTGAACACCGGCCATTCCCAGCGCATCTACATCACCACAGACATCGGGGCTCCGGGCTTTCCCTGACCAACAGGTCTTAGAAGTTTACCACCAGCTGAACCTGGGCGCCCACTGAAATAAAACCCCGAAAAATCAAGAACGTCCGACGATTGCGCCCACACCCAAAGTGTCAGCCAGTCAAGCTCTTGCTGCTGCTCACCGGACTTTGGCAGTGCATCTACAGCACCACAGACATCGGGGCTCCGGGCTTTCCCTGACCATCAGGGCTTCGACATTTACCACCAGCTGCACCTGGGCGCCCACTGAAATAAAACCCCGAAAAATCACAAACGTCGGACGATTGCTCCCACAACGAAAGTGCCAGCAACTCAAGCTCTTGCTGCTCCTCACCGGAGAGTGGCAGCGCATCTACAGCACCACAGACATCGGGGCTCCGGGCTTTCCCTGACCAACAGGGCTTCGACGTTTACCACCAGCTGCACCTGGGCGCCCACTGAAAAAAATAAACGAAAAATCATGAATATCGGACGATTGCTCCCACACCGAAACTGGGAGCAACTCAAGCTCTTGCTGCTACTCACCGCCCATTGGCAGGGCATCTACAGCACCACAGACATCGGGGCTCCGACCTTTCCCTGACCAACAGGGCTTCAACGTTTACCACCAGCTGCACCTGGGCGCCCACTGAAAGTAAAACCCCGAAAAATCACGAACATCGGACGATTGCTCCCACACCGAAAGTGCCAGCAACACAAGCTCTTGCTGCTCCTCACCGCCCATTCCCAGCGCATCTACAGCACCACAGACATCGCGGCTCCGGGCTTTCCCTCACCAACAGGGCTTCGACATTTACCACCAGCTGCACCTGGTTACCCACTGAAAAAAAACCCTGAAAAATCAAAAACGTCAGACGATTCGTCCCACACTGAAAGTGCCAGCAACTCAAGCTCTTGCTGCTCCTCACCGGCCATTCCCAGTGCATCTACAGCACCACAGACATCGCGGCTCTGGGCTTTCCCTGACCAACAGGCCTTCGACATTTACCACCAGCTGCACCTAGTTGGTCACTGAAAAAAAACCCTGAAAAATCAAAAACGTCGGACAATTGATCCCACACCGAAAGTGCCAGCCAGTCAAGCTCTTGCAGTTCCTCACCGGCCACTGGCAGCTCATCTACAGCACCACAGACATCGGAGCTCCGGGCTTTCCCTGACCAACAGGGCTTCGACGTTTACCACTCGCTGCACCTGGGCTCCCACTGAAAAAAACCCCGAAAAATCACGAACGTCGGACGATTGCACCCAAACCGAAAGTGCCAGCCAGTCAAGCTCTTGCTGCTACTCACCGGACTTTGGCAGTGCATCTACAGCACCACAGACATCGGGGTTCTACGCTTTCCCTGACCAAGAGGGCTTCGACATTTACCATCACCTGCACCTGGGTGCCCACTGAAAAAAACCCCGAAAAATCACAAACGTCGGACGATTGCTCCCACACCGAAAGTGCCAGCCAGTCAAGCTCTTGCTGCTCCTCCCCGGCCACTCCCAGTGCATCTACAGCACCACAGACATCGGGGCTCTGGGCTTTCCCTGACGAACAGGGCTTCAACGTTTACCACCAGCTGCACCTGGGCGCCCACTGAAAAAAACCCCAAAAATCACGAACGTCGGACGATTGCTCCCACAACGAAAGTGCCAGCATGTCAGCCTCTTGCTGCTCCTCACCGACCATTGGCAGCGCATCTACAGCACCACAGACATCGGGGCTCCGGGCTTTCCCTGACCAACAGGGCTTCGACGTTTACCACTCGCTGCAGCTGGGCTCCCACTGAAAAGAACCCCGAAAAATCACGAACGTCGGACGATTGCTCCCACACCGAAAGTGCCAGCCTGTCAAGCTATGCTGCTCCTCACCAGCCATTCCCAGCGCATCTACAGCACCACAGACATCGGGGCTCCGGGGTTTCCCTGACCAACCGGGCTTCGACATTTACCACCAGCTGCACCTGGGTGCCCCCTGAAAAAAAAACCCCAAAAATCACGAACGTCGGACGATTCCTGCCACACCTTAAATGCCAGCCTGTCATGCTCTTGCTGCTCCTCACCGGCCATTCCCAACGCATCTACAGCACCACAGACATCGGGGCTGTGGGCTTTCCCTGACCAACATGGCTTCGACATTTACCACCAGCTGCACCTGTGCGCCCACTGAAAGTAAAACCCCGAAAAATCACGAACGTTGGACGATTGCTCCCACAACGAAAGTGCCAGCCAGCCAAGCTCTTGCTGCTCCTCACCGGCCATTGGCAGCGCATCTACAGCACCACAGACATCGGGGCTCCGGGCTTTCCCTGACCAACAGGCCTTCGACGTTTACCACTCGCTGAACCTGGGCTCCCACTGAAAAGAACCCCGAAAAATCACGAACGTCGGACGATTGCTCCCACACCAAAAGTGCCAGACAGTCAAGCTCTAGCTGCTGAACACCGGCCATTCCCAGCGCATCTACATCACCACAGACATCGGGGCTCCGGGCTTTCCCTGACCAACAGGTCTTAGAAGTTTACCACCAGCTGAACCTGGGCGCCCACTGAAATAAAACCCCGAAAAATCACGAACGTCCGACGATTGCGCCCACACCCAAAGTGTCAGCCAGTCAAGCTCTTGCTGCTGCTCACCGGACTTTGGCAGTGCATCTACAGCACCACAGACATCGGGGCTCCGGGCTTTCCCTGACCATCAGGGCTTCGACATTTACCACCAGCTGCACCTCGGCTCCCACTGAAATAAAAGCCCGAAAAATCACGAACGTCGGACGATTGCTCCCACAACGAAAGTGCCAGCCAGTCAAGCTCTTGCTGCTCCTCACCGCCCATTCCCAGCGCATCTACAGCACCACAGACATCGGGGCTCCGGGCTTTCCCTGACCAACAGGGCTTCGACGTTTACCACCAGCTGAACCTGGGCGCCCACTGGAAAAAAAACCCGAAAAATCACGAACGTCGGACGATTGTTCCCACATTGAAAGTGCCAGCAACTCAAGCTCTTGCTGCTCCTCACCGGCCATTGGCAGCGCATCTACAGCACCACAGACATCGGGGCTCCGGGCTTTCCCTGACCAACAGGCCTTCGACATTTACCACCAGCTGCACCTGGGCGCCCACTGAAATAAAACCCCGAAAAATCACAAACGTCGGACGATTGCTCCCACAACGAAAGTGCCAGCAACTCAAGCTCTTGCTGCTCCTCACCGGAGAGTGGCAGCGCATCTACAGCACCACAGACATCGGGGCTCCGGGCTTTCCCTGACCAACAGGGCTTCGACATTTACCACCAGCTGCACCTGGGCTCCCACTGAAATAAAACCCCGAAAAATCACGAACGTCGGACGATTGCTCCCACAACGAAAGTGCCAGCAACTCAAGCTCTTGCTGCTACTCACCGGACTTTGGCAGTGCATCTACAGCACGACAGACATCGGGGCTCCGGGCTTTCCCTGACCAACAGGGCTTCGACGTTTACCACCAGCTGCACCTGGGCGCCCACTGAAAAAAATAAACGAAAAATCATGAATATCGGACGATTGCTCCCACACCGAAACTGGGAGCAACTCAAGCTCTTGCTGCTACTCACCGCCCATTGGCAGGGCATCTACAGCACCACAGACATCGGGGCTCCGACCTTTCCCTGACCAACAGGGCTTCAACGTTTACCACCAGCTGCACCTGGGCGCCCACTGAAAGTAAAACCCCGAAAAATCACGAACATCGGACGGATTGCTCCCACACCGAAAGTGCCAGCAACACAAGCTCTTGCTGCTCCTCACCGCCCATTCCCAGCGCATCTACAGCACCACAGACATCGCGGCTCCGGGCTTTCCCTCACCAACAGGGCTTCGACATTTACCACCAGCTGCACCTGGTTACCCACTGAAAAAAAACCCTGAAAAATCAAAAACGTCAGACGATTCGTCCCACACTGAAAGTGCCAGCAACTCAAGCTCTTGCTGCTCCTCACCGGCCATTCCCAGTGCATCTACAGCACCACAGACATCGCGGCTCTGGGCTTTCCCTGACCAACAGGCCTTCGACATTTACCACCAGCTGCACCTAGTTGGTCACTGAAAAAAAACCCTGAAAAATCAAAAACGTCGGACAATTGATCCCACACCGAAAGTGCCAGCCAGTCAAGCTCTTGCAGTTCCTCACCGGCCACTGGCAGCTCATCTACAGCACCACAGACATCGGAGCTCCGGGCTTTCCCTGACCAACAGGGCTTCGACGTTTACCACTCGCTGCACCTGGGCTCCCACTGAAAAAAACCCCGAAAAATCACGAACGTCGGACGATTGCACCCAAACCGAAATTGCCAGCAACACAATCTCTTGCTGCTCCTCACCGGCCATTCCCAGCGCATCTACAGCACCACAGACATCGGGGCTCCGGGCTTTCCCTGACCAACAGGGCTTCGACGTTTACCACCAGCTGAACCTGGGCGCCCACTGGAAAAAAAACCCAAAAAATCACGAACGTCGGACGATTGTTCCCACATTGAAAGTGCCAGCAACTCAAGCTCTTGCTGCTCCTCACCGGCCATTGGCAGCGCATCTACAGCACCACAGACATCGGGACTCCGGGCTTTCCCTGACCAACTGGGCTTCGACGTTTACCACCAGCTTCACCTGGGCGCCCACTGAAAAAAATAAACGAAAAATCACGAACATCGGACGATTGCTCCCACACCAAAAGTGCCAGCCTGTCAAGCTCTTGCTGCTACTCACCGGCCATTGGCAGGGAATCTACAGCACCACAGACATCGGGGCTCCGAGCTTTCCCTGACCAACAGGGCTTCAACGTTTACCACCAGCTGCACCTGGGCGCCCACTGAAATAAAACCCCGAAAAATCACGAACGTCGGACGATTGCTCCCACACTGAAAGTGCCAGCAACTCAAGCTCTTGCTGCTACTCACCTCCCATTCCCAGCGCATCTACAACACCACAGACATCGGGGCTCCGGGCTTTCCCTGACCAACTGGGCTTCGACGTTTACCACCAGCTGAACCTGGGCGCCCACTGAAATAAAACCCCCAAAAATCACAAACGTCGGACTATTGCTCCCACACCGAAAGTGCCAGCCAGTCAAGCTCTTGCTGCTCCTCACCGCCCATTCCGAACGCATCTACAGCACCACAGACATCGGGGCTCCGGGCTTTCCCTGACCAACAGGGCTTCGACGTTTACCACCCGCTGCACCTGGGCGCCCACTGAAAAAAATAAACGAAAAATCACAAACGTCGGACGATTGCTCCCACACCGAAAGTGCCAGCAACTCAAGCTCTTGCTGCTCCTCACCGGCCATTGGAGGCGCATCTACAGCACCACAGACATCGGGGCTCCGGGCTTTCCCTGACCAACAGGGCTTCGACATTTACCACCAGCTGCACTTGGGCGCCCACTGAAAAAAATAAACGAAAAATCACGAACATCGCACGATTGCTCCCACACCGAAAGTGCCAGCCAGTCAAGCTCTTGCTGCTCATCACCGGCCATTCCCAGCGCATCTACAGCACCACAGACATCGGGGCTCCGGGCTTTCCCTGACCAACAGGGCTTCGACGTTTACCACCAGCTGCACCTGGGTGCCGCCTGAAAAAAAAACTCCAAAAATCACAAATGTCGGACGATTCCTGCCACACCTTAAATGCCAGCCTGTCAAGCTCTTGCTGCTACTCACCGGACATTCCCAGCGCATCTATAGCACCACAGACATCAGGGCTCTGGAATTTCCCTGACGAACAGGGCTTCGACGTTTACCACCAGCTGCACCTGGGCGCCCACTGAAAAAAAAACCGCAAAAATCACGAACGTCGGACGATTGCACCCACAACGAAAGTGCCAGCATGTGAGCCTCTTGCTGCTCCTCACCGGCCATTTGCAGCGCATCTACAGCACCACAGACATCGTGGCTCCGGGCTTTCCCTGACCAACAGGCCTTCGACGTTTACCACCAGCTGCACCTGGTTGCCCACTGAAAAAAAACCCTGAAAAAGGACGAACGTCGGACGATTGCTCCCACACCAAAAGTGCCAGCCAGTCAAACTCTTGCTGCTCCTCACCGGACAGTGGCAGTGCATCTACAGCACCACAGACATCGGGGCTTCGGGCTTTCCCTGACCAACAGGGCTTCGACATTTACCACCAGCTGCACCTGGGCTCCCACTGAAAAGAACCCCGAAAAATCACGAACGTCGGACGATTGCTCCTACACTAAAAGTGCCAGACAGTCAAGCTCTTGCTGCTCCTCACCGGCCCTTCCCAGCGCATCTACAGCACCACAGACATCGGGGCTCCGGGCATTCCCTGACGAACAGGGCTTCGACGTTTACCACCAGCTGCACCTGGGCGCCCACTGAAATAAATAAACGAAAAATCACGAACGTCGGACGATTGCTCCCACAACGAAAGTGCCAGCAACTCAAGCTCTTGCTGCTACTCACCGGACTTTGGCAATGCATCTACAGCACCACAGACATCGGGGTTCTGCGCTTTCCCTGACCAACAGGGCTTCGACGTTTACCACTCGGTGCACCTGGGCTCCCACTGAAAAGAACCCCGAAAAATCACGAACGTCGGACGATTGCTCCCACACCGAAAGTGCCAGCAACACAAGCTCTTGCTGCTCCTCACCGGACTTTGGCAGCGCATCTACAGCACCACAGACATCGGGGCTCCGGGCTTTCCCTGACCAACAGGGCTTCGACGTTTACCACCAGCTGAACCTTGGCGCCCACTGAAATAAAACCCCCAAAAATCACGAACGTCGGACGATTGCTCCCACACCGAAAGTGCCAGCCAGTCAAGCTCTTGCTGCTCCTCACCGGCCATTCCCAGCGCATCTACAGCACCACAGACATTGGGGTTCTGCGCTTTCCCTGACCAACAGGGCTTCGACGTTTACCACCAGCTGCACCTGGGCGCCCACTGAAATAAAACCCCGAAAAATCACGAACGTCGGACGATTGCTCCCACAACGAAAGTGCCAGCAACTCAAGCTCTTGCTGCTACTGACCGGACTTTGGCAGTGCATCTACAGCACCACAGACATCGGGGCTCTGGGCTTTCCCTGACCAACAGGGCTTCGACGTTTACCACCAGCTGCACCTGGGCGCCCACTGAAATAAAACCCCGAAAAATCACGAACGTCGGACGATTGCTCCCACACCGAAAGTGCCAGCCAGTCAAGCTCTTGCTGCTCCTCACCGGCCATTCCCAGCGCATCTACAGCACCACAGACATCGGGGCTCCGGGCTTTCCCTGACCAACAGGGCTTCGACATTTACCACCAGCTGAACCTGGGCGCCCACTGAAATAAAACCCCGAAAAATCACGAACGTCGGACGATTGCTCCCACAACGAAAGTGCCAGCCAGTCAAGCTCTTGCTGCTACTCACCGGACTTTGGCAGTGCATCTACAGCACCACAGACATCGGGGTTCTACGCTTTCCCTGACCAAGAGGGCTTCGACATTTACCATCAGCTGCACCTGGGCGCCCACTGAAAAAAATAAACGAAAAATCATGAACATCGGACGATTGCTCCCACACCGAAAGTGCCAGCCAGTCAAGCTCTTGCTGCTCCTCACCGGACATTCCCAGCAAATCTAAAGCACCACAGATATCGGGGCTCCGGGCGTTCCCTGACCAACAGGGCTTCGACGTTTACCACCAGCTGCACCTGGGTGCCCACTGAAAAAAAGCCCGAAAAATCACAAACGTCAGACTATTGCTCCCACACTGAAAGTGCCATCCATTCAAGCTCTTGCTGCTCCTCACCGGACTTCGGCAGCGCATCTACAGCACCACAGACATCGCGGCTCTGGGCTTTCCCTGACCAACAGGCCTTCGACATTTACCACCAGCTGCACCTAGTTGGCCACTGAAAAAAAACCCTGAAAAATCAAAAACGTCAGACAATTGATCCCACACCGAAAGTGCCAGCCAGTCAAGCTCTTGCAGTTCCTCACCGGCCACTGGCAGCTCATCTACAGCACTATAGACATCGGAGCTCCGGGCTTTCCCTGACCAACAGGGCTTCGACGTTTACCACCAGCTGCACCTGGGCGCCCACTGAAAAAAACCCCGAAAACTCACGAACGTCGGACGATTCCTCCCACACCGAAAGTGCCAGCATGTCAGCCTCTTGCTGCTCCTCACCGGCCATTGGCAGCGCATCTACAGCACCACAGACATCGGGGCTCCGGGCTTTCCCTGACCAACAGGGCTTCGACGTTTACCACCAGCTTAACCTGGGCGCCCACTGAAAAAAAACCCCGAAAAATCACGAACGTCGGACGATTGCTCCAACACCGAAAGTGCCAGCCTGTCAAGCTGTAGCTACTCCTCACCAGCCATTGCCAGCGCATCTACAGCACCACTGACATCGGGGCTCTGGACTTTCCTTGACGAACAGGGCTTCGACGTTTACCACCAGCTGCACCTGGGCGCCCACTGAAAAGAACCCCCAAAAAATCACGAACATCGGTCGATTGCTCACACACCGAAAGTGCCAGCAACACAAGTTCTTGCTGCTTCTCACCGGCCATTCCCAGCGCATCTACAGCACCACAGACATCGGGGCTCCGGGCTTTCCCTGACCAACAGGGCTTCGACGTTTACCACCAGCTGCAACTGGGCGCCAACTGAAATAAAACCCCGAAAAATCACGAACGTCGGACGATTCCTCCCACACCGAAAGTGCCAGCAACTCAAGCTCTTGCTGCTACACACCGGACTTTGGCAGTGCATCTACAGCACCACAGACATCGGGGTTCTGCGCTTTCCCTGAACAACAGGGCTTCGACGTTTACCACCAGCTGCACCTGGGTGCCCACTGAAAAAAACCGCGAAAAATCACAAACGTCGGACTATTGCTCCCACACTGAAAGTGCCAGCCAGTCAAGCTCTTGCTGCTCCTCACCGGCCATTGGCAGCGCATCTACAGCACCACAGACATCGCGGCTCTGGGCTTTCCCTGACCAACAGGCCTTCGACATTTACCACCAGCTGCACCTAGTTGGCCACTGAAAAAAAACCCTGAAAAATCGAAAACGTCGGACAATTGATCCCACACCCAAAGTGCCAGCCAGTCAAGCTCTTGCAGTTCCTCACCGGCCACTGGCAGCTCATGTACAGCACTACAGACATCGGAGCTCCGGGCTTTCCCTGACCAACAGGGCTTCGACGTTTACCACTCGCTGCACCTAGGCTCCCACTGAAAAGAACCCCGAAATATCACGAACGTCGGACGATTGCACCCACACCGAAAGTGCCAGCAACACAAGCTCTTGCTGCTCCTCACCGGCCATTCCCAGCGCATCTACAGCACCACAGACATCGGGGCTCCGGGCTTTCCCTGACCAACTGGGCTTCAACGTTTACCACCAGCTGAACCTGGGCGCCCACTGAAATAAAACCTCCAAAAATCATGAACGTCGGACGATTGCTCCCACACCGAAAGTGCCAGACAGTCAAGCTCTTGCTGCTCCTCACCGGCCATTGGCAGCGCATCTACAGCACCACAAATATCGGGGCTCCGAGCTTTCCCTGACCAACAGGGCTTCGATGTTTACCACCAGCTGCACCTGGGCGCCCACTGAAATAAAACCCTGAAAAATCACGAACGTCGGACGATTGCTCCCACACCGAAAGTGCCAGCCAGTCAAGCTCTTGCTGCTACTCACCGGACTTTGGCAGTGCATCTACAGCACCACAGACATCGGGGTTCTACGCTTTCCCTGACCAAGAGGGCTTCGACATTTACCATCACCTGCACCTGGGTGCCCACTGAAAAAAACCCCGAAAAATCACAAACGTCGGACTATTGCTCCCACACTGAAAGTGCCAGCCAGTCAAGCTCTTGCTGCTCCTCACCAGCCATTCCCAGCGCATCTACAGCACCACAGACATCGGGGTTCTGCGCGTTCCCTGACCAACAGGGCTTCGACGTTTACCACCAGCTGAACCTGGGCACCCACTGAAAAAAATAAAAGAAAAATCACGAACATCGGACAATTGCTCCCACACCAAAAGTGCCAGCCAGTCAAGCTCTTGCTGCTCCTCACCGGCCATTCCCAGCGCATCTACAGCACCACAGACATCGGGGCTCCAGGCTTTCCCTGACCAACAGGGCTTCGACGTTTACCACTCGCTGCACCTGGGCTCCCACTGAAAAGAACCCCGAAAAATCACGAACGTCGGACAATTGCACCCACACCGAAAGTGCCAGCAACACAAGCTCCTGCTGTTCCTCACCGGCCATTCCCAGCGCATCTACAGCACCACAGACATCGGGGCTCCGGGCTTTCCCTGACCAACAGGGCTTCGACGTTTACCACCAGCTGCACCTGGGCGCCCACTGGAAAAAAAACCCGAAAAATCACGAACGTCAGACGATTGCTCCTACACCGAAAGTGCCAGCAACTCAAGCTCTTGCTGCTCCTCACCGGACTTTGGCAGCGCATCTACAGCACCACAGACATCGGGGCTCCGGGCTTTCCCTGACCAACAGGGCTTCGACGTTTACCACCAGCTGCACCTGGGCGCCCACTGAAAAAAATAAACGAAAAATCAGGAACATCGGACGATTGCTCCCACACCGAAAGTGCCAGCAACCTAAGCTCTTGCTGCTACTCACCGCCCATTGGCAGGGCATCTACAGCACCACAGACATCGGGGCTCCGAGCTTTCCCTGACCAACAGGGCTTCAACGTTTACCACCAGCTGCACCTGGGCGCCCACTGAAATAAAACCCCGAAAAATCACGAACGTCAGACGATTGCTCCCACAACGAAAGTGCCAGCCAGTCAAGCTCTTGCTGCTCCTCCCCGGCCACTCCCAGTGCATCTACAGCACCACAGACATCGGGGCTCTGGGCTTTCCCTGACGAACAGGGCTTCAACGTTTACCACCAGCTGCACCTGGGCGCCCACTGAAAAAAACCCCAAAAATCACGAACGTCGGACGATTGCTCCCACACCGCAAGTGCCAGCCTGTCAAGCTATGCTGCTCGTCACCAGCCATTCCCAGCGCATCTACAGCACCACAGACATCGGGGCTCCGGGGTTTCCCTGACCAACCGGGCTTCGACATTTACCACCAGCTGCACCTGGGTGCCCCCTGAAAAAAAAACCCCAAAAATCACGAACGTCGGACGATTCCTGCCACACCTTAAATGCCAGCCTGTCATGCTCTTGCTGCTCCTCACCGGCCATTCCCAACGCATCTACAGCACCACAGACATCGGGGCTGTGGGCTTTCCCTGACCAACATGGCTTCGACATTTACCACCAGCTGCACCTGTGCGCCCACTGAAAGTAAAACCCCGAAAAATCACGAACGTTGGACGATTGCTCCCACAACGAAAGTGCCAGCCAGTCAAGCTCTTGCTGCTCCTCACCGGCCATTGGCAGCGCATCTACAGCACCACAGACATCGTGGCTCCGGGCTTTCCCTGACCAACAGGCCTTCGACATTTACCACCAGCTGCACCTGGTTGCCCACTGAAAAAAAACCCTGAAAAATGACGAACGTCGGACGATTGCTCCCACACCAAAAGTGCCAGCCAGTCAAGCTCTTGCTGCTCCTCACCGGACAGTGGCAGTGCATCTACAGCACCACAGACATTGGGGCTCCGGGCTTTCCCTGACCAACAGGCCTTCGACGTTTACACTCGCTGAACCTGGGCTCCCACTGAAAATAACCCCGAAAAATCACGAACGTCGGACGATTGCTCCCACACCAAAAGTGCCAGACAGTCAAGCTCTAGCTGCTGAACACCGGCCATTCCCAGCGCATCTACATCACCACAGACATCGGGGCTCCGGGCTTTCCCTGACCAACAGGTCTTAGAAGTTTACCACCAGCTGAACCTGGGCGCCTACTGAAATAAAACCCCGAAAAATCACGAACGTCCGACGATTGCGCCCACACCCAAAGTGTCAGCCAGTCAAGCTCTTGCTGCTGCTCACCGGACTTTGGCAGTGCATCTACAGCACCACAGACATCGGGGCTCCGGGCTTTCCCTGACCATCAGGGCTTCGACATTTACCACCAGCTGCACCTCGGCTCCCACTGAAATAAAAGCCCGAAAAATCACGAACGTCGGACGATTGCTCCCACAACGAAAGTGCCAGCCAGTCAAGCTCTTGCTGCTCCTCACCGCCCATTCCCAGCGCATCTACAGCACCACAGACATCGGGGCTCCGGGCTTTCCCTGACGAACAGGGCTTCGACGTTTACCACCAGCTGAACCTGGGCGCCCACTGGAAAAAAAACCCGAAAAATCACGAACGTCGGACGATTGTTCCCACATTGAAAGTGCCAGCCAGTCAAGCTCTTGCTGCTCCTCACCGGCCATTGGCAGCGCATCTACAGCACCACAGACATCGCGGCTCCGGGCTTTCCCTGACCATCAGGGCTTCGACATTTACCACCAGCTGCACCTGGGCGCCCACTGAAATAAAACCCCGAAAAATCACAAACGTCGGACGATTGCTCCCACAACGAAAGTGCCAGCAACTCAAGCTCTTGCTGCTCCTCACCGGAGAGTGGCAGCGCATCTACAGCACCACAGACATCGGGGCTCCGGGCTTTCCCTGACCAACAGGGCTTCGACATTTACCACCAGCTGCACCTGGGCTCCCACTGAAATAAAACCCCGAAAAATCACGAACGTCGGACGATTGCTCCCACAACGAAAGTGCCAGCAACTCAAGCTCTTGCTGCTACTCACCGGACTTTGGCAGTGCATCTACAGCACCACAGACATCGGGGCTCCGGGCTTTCCCTGACCAACAGGGCTTCGACGTTTACCACCAGCTGCACCTGGGCGCCCACTGAAAAAAATAAACGAAAAATCATGAATATCGGACGATTGCTCCCACACCAAAACTGGGAGCAACTCAAGCTCTTGCTGCTACTCACCGCCCATTGGCAGGGCATCTACAGCACCACAGACATCGGGGCTCCGACCTTTCCCTGACCAACAGGGCTTCAACGTTTACCACCAGCTGCACCTGGGCGCCCACTGAAAGTAAAACCCCGAAAAATCACGAACATCGGACGATTGCTCCCACACCGAAAGTGCCAGCAACACAAGCTCTTGCTGCTCCTCACCGCCCATTCCCAGCGCATCTACAGCACCACAGACATCGCGGCTCCGGGCTTTCCCTCACCAACAGGGCTTCGACATTTACCACCAGCTGCACCTGGTTACCCACTGAAAAAAAACCCTGAAAAATCAAAAACGTCAGACGATTCGTCCCACACTGAAAGTGCCAGCAACTCAAGCTCTTGCTGCTCCTCACCGGCCATTCCCAGTGCATCTACAGCACCACAGACATCGCGGCTCTGGGCTTTCCCTGACCAACAGGCCTTCGACATTTACCACCAGCTGCACCTAGTTGGTCACTGAAAAAAAACCCTGAAAAATCAAAAACGTCGGACAATTGATCCCACACCGAAAGTGCCAGCCAGTCAAGCTCTTGCAGTTCCTCACCAGCCACTGCCAGCTCATCTACAGCACCACAGACATCGGAGCTCCGGGCTTTCCCTGACCAACAGGGCTTCGACGTTTACCACTCGCTGCACCTGGGCTCCCACTGAAAAAAACCCCGAAAAATCACGAACGTCGGACGATTGCACCCAAACCGAAATTGCCAGCAACACAATCTCTTGCTGCTCCTCACCGGCCATTGGCAGTGAATCTACAGCACCACAGACATCGGGACTCCGGGCTTTCCCTGACCAACTGGGCTTCGACGTTTACCACCAGCTGCACCTGGGCGCCCACTGAAAAAAATAAACGAAAAATCACGAACGTCGGACGATTGCTCCCACACCGAAAGTGCCAGCAACTCAAGCTCCTGCTGCTACTCACCGGACTTTGGCAGTGCATCTACAGCACCACAGACGTCGGGGTTCTGCGCTTTCTTTGACCAACAGGGCTTCGACGTTTACCACCAGCTGCACCTGGGCGCCCACTGAAAAAAATAAACGAAAAATCACAAACGTCGGACGATTGCTCCCACACCGAAAGTGCCAGCCAGTCAAGCTCTTGCTGCTCCTCACCGGACTTTGGCAGCGCATCTACAGCACCACAGACATTTGGCCTCCTGGCATTCCTTGACCA
Source organism: Chlamydotis macqueenii (assembly GCF_036417535.1). Taxonomy (NCBI): domain Eukaryota; kingdom Metazoa; phylum Chordata; class Aves; order Otidiformes; family Otididae; genus Chlamydotis; species Chlamydotis macqueenii. Next base: position 114,774 of record NW_028239200.1, read on the forward strand.
ACAGGGCTTCGACGTTTACCACCAGCTGCACCTGGGCGCCCACTGAAAAAGAAAACCCAAAAATCACAAATGTCGGACGATTCCTGCCACACCTTAAATGCCAGCCAGTCAAGCTCTGGCTGCCCCTCACCGCCCATTCCCAGCGCATCTACAGCACCACAGACATCGGGACTCCGGGCTTTCCCTGACCAACAGGGCTTCGACGTTTACCACCAGCTGCACCTGGGCTCCCACTGAAAAGAACCCCCGAAAAATCACGAACATCGGTCGATTGCTCCCACACCGAAAGTGCCAGCAACACAAGCTCTTGCTGCTCCTCACCGGCCGTTCCCAGCGCATCTACAGCACCACAGACATCGGGGCTCCGGGCTTTCCCTGACCAACAGGGCTTAGACGTTTACCACCAGCTGAACCTGGGCGCCCAGTGAATAAAAATCCCCAAAAATCACAAACGTCCGACGATTGCTCGCACACCAAAAGTGCCAGCAACACAAGCTCTTGCTGCTCCTCACCGCCCATTGGCAGCGCATCTACAGCACCACAGACATCGGGGCTCCGGGCTTTCCCTGACCAACAGGGCTTAGAAGTTTACCACCAGCTGAACCTGGGCGCCCACTGAAAGTAAAACCTCGAAGAATCACGAACGTCGGACGATTGCTCCCACACCGAAAGTGCCAGCCAGTCAAGCTCTTGCTGCTCCTCACCGGCCATTCCCAGCGCATCTACAGCACCACAGACATCGGGGCTCCGGGCTTTCCCTGACCAACAGGGCTTAGAAGTTTACTACCAGCTGAACTTGGGCGCACACTGGAAAAAAAATCCCCAAATATCACAAACGTCGGACGATTGCTCCCACACCGAAAGTGCCAGCCAGTCAAGCTCTTGCTGCTCCTCACCGGCCATGGGCAGTGAATCTACAGCACCACAGACATCCCGGCTCCGGGCTTTCCCTGACGAACAGGGCTTCGACATTTACCACCAGCTGCACCTGGGCGCCCACTGAAATAAATAAACGAAAAATCACAAACGTCGGACGATTGCTCCCACACCTGAAGTGCCAGCCAGTCAAGCTCTTGCTGCTCCTCACCGGCCATTGGCAGCGCATCTACAGCACCACAGACATCGGGGCTCCGGGCTTTCCCTGACCAACAGGGCTTCGACATTTACCACCAGCTGCACCTCGGAGCCCGCTGAAAAAAACCCCGAAAAATCACAAACGTCGGACGATTGCTCCCACAACGAAAGTGCCAGCAACTCAAGCTCTTGCTGCTACTCACCGGACTTTGGCAGTGCATCTACAGCACCACAGACATCGGGGTCCTGCGCTTTCCCTGACCAACAGGGCTTCAACGTTTACCACCAGCTGCACCTGGGCGCCCGCTGAAAAAAACCCCGAAAAATCACAAACGTCGGACGATTGCTCCCACACCAAAAGTGCCAGAAACTCAAGCTCTTACTGCTACTCACCGGACTTTGGCAGTGCATCTACAGCACCACAGACATCGGGGTTCTGCGCTTTCCCTGAACAACAGGGCTTCAACGTTTACCACCAGCTGCACCTGGGCGCCCACTGAAAAAAGTAAACGAAAAATCACGAACATCGCACGATTGCTCCCACACCGAAAGTGCCAGCCAGTCAAGCTCTTGCTGCTCCTCACCGGCCATGGGCAGCGCATCTACAGCACCACAGACATCGGGGCTCCGGGCTTTCCCAGACCAACAGGGCTTCGACATTTACCACCAGCTGCACCTGGGCGCCCACTGAAATTAAAACCACGAAAAATCACGAACGTCGGACGATTGCTCCCACACCAAAAGTCCCAGTCAGTCAAGCTCTTGCTGCTCCTCACCGCCCATTGGCAGCGCATCTACAGCACCACAGACATCGTGGCTCCGGGCTTTCCCTGACCAACAGGGCTTCGACATTTACCACCAGCTGCACCTGGGTGCCCCCTGAAAAAAAAACCCCAAAAATCACAAATGTCGGACGATTCCTGCCACACCTTAAATGCCAGCCTGTCAAGCTCTTGCTGCTCCTCACCCGCCATTGGAGGCGCATCTACAGCACCACAGACATCGGGGCTCCGGGCTTTCCCTGACCAACAGGGCTTCAACGTTTACCACCAGCTGCACCTGGGCGCCCACTGAAAAAAATAAACGAAAAATCACGAACATCGCACGATTGCTCCCACACCGAAAGTGCCAGCAACTCAAGCTTTTGCTGCTACTCACCTCCCATTCCCAGCGCATCTACAGCACCACAGACATTGGGGCTCCGGGCTTTCCCTGACGAACAGGGCTTCGACGTTTACCACCAGCTGAACCTGGGCGCGCACTGGAAAAAAAACCCGAAAAATCACGAACGTCGGACGATTGTTCCCACATTGAAAGTGCCAGCCAGTCAAGCTCTTGCTGCTATTCACCGGCCATTGGCAGCGCATCTACAGCACCACAGACATCGGGGCTCCGGGCTTTCCCTGACCAACAGGGCTTCGACGTTTACCACCCGCTGCACCTGGGCTCCCACTGAAAAGAACACCGAAAAATCACAAACGTCGGACGATTGCTCCCACACCGAAAGTGCCAGCCAGTCAAGCTCTTGCTGCTCCTCACCGCCCATTGGCAGCGCATCTACAGCACCACAGACATCGGAGCTCCGGGCTTTCCATGACGAACCAGGCTTCGACATTTACCACCAGCTGCACCTGGGCTCCCACTGAAAAGAACCCCCGAAAAATCACGAACATCGGACGATTGCTCCCACACCGAACGTGCCAGCAACACAAGCTCTTGCTGCTCCTCACCGGCCGTTCCCAGCACATCTACAGCACCACAGACATCGGGGCTCCGGGCTTTCCCTGACCAACAGGGCTTCGACGTTTACCACCAGCTGAACCTGGGCGCCCACTGAAAAAAATAAACGAAAAATCACGAAGATCAGACGATTGATCCCACAACGAAAGTGCCAGCCAGTCAAGCTCTTGCTGCTCCTCACCGCCCATTCCCAGCGCATCTACAGCACCACAGACATCGGGGCTCCGGGCTTTCCCTGACCAACAGGGCTTCGACATTTACCACCAGCTGCACCTGGGCGCACACTGAAATAAAACCCCGAAAAATCACGAACGTCGGACGATTGCTCCCACAACGAAAGTGCCAGGAACTCAAGCTCTTGCTGCTACTCACCGCCCATTGGCAGCGCATCTACAGCACCACAGACATCGGGGCTCCGGGCTTTCCCTGACCAACAGGGCTTCGACGTTTACCACCAGCTGCACCTGGGCGCCCACTGAAAAAAACCCCGAAAACTCACGAACGTCGGACGATTCCTCCCACACCGAAAGTGCCAGCATGTCAGCCTCTTGCTGCTCCTCACCGGCCATTGGCAGCGCATCTACAGCACCACAGACATCGGGGCTCCGGGCTTTCCCTGACCAACAGGGCTTCGACGTTTACCACCAGCTGCACCTGGGCGCCCACTGGAAAAAAAACCCGAAAAATCACGAACGTCGGACGATTGCTCCAACACCGAAAGTGCCAGCCTGTCAAGCTGTAGCTACTCCTCACCAGCCATTGCCAGCGCATCTACAGCACCACTGACATCGGGGCTCCGGGCTTTCCCTGACCAACAGGGCTTCGACGTTTACCACCAGCTGCAACTGGGCGCCAACTGAAATAAAACCCCGAAAAATCACGAACGTCGGACGATTCCTCCCACACCGAAAGTGCCAGCAACTCAAGCTCTTGCTGCTACACACCGGACTTTGGCAGTGCATCTACAGCACCACAGACATCGGGGTTCTGCGCTTTCCCTGAACAACAGGGCTTCGACGTTTACCACCAGCTGCACCTGGGTGCCCACTGAAATAAAACCCCGAAAAATCACAAACGTCGGACTATTGCTCCCACACTGAAAGTGCCAGCCAGTCAAGCTCTTGCTGCTCCTCACCGGCCATTCCCAGCGCATCTACAGCACCAGAGACATCGCGGCTCTGGGCTTTCCCTGACCAACAGGCCTTCGACATTTACCACCAGCTGCACCTAGTTGGCCACTGAAAAAAAACCCTGAAAAATCGAAAACGTCGGACAATTGATCCCACACCCAAAGTGCCAGCCAGTCAAGCTCTTGCAGTTCCTCACCGGCCACTGGCAGCTCATGTACAGCACTACAGACATCGGAGCTCCGGGCTTTCCCTGACCAACAGGGCTTCGACGTTTACCACTCGCTGCACCTAGGCTCCCACTGAAAAGAACCCCGAAATATCACGAACGTCGGACGATTGCACCCACACCGAAAGGGCCAGCAACACAAGCTCTTGCTGCTCCTCACCGGCCATTCCCAGCGCATCTACAGCACCACAGACATCGGGGCTCCGGGCTTTCCCTGACCAACTGGGCTTCAACGTTTACCACCAGCTGAACCTGGGCGCCCACTGAAATAAAACCTCCAAAAATCACGAACGTCGGACGATTGCTCCCACACCGAAAGTGCCAGACAGTCAAGCTCTTGCTGCTCCTCACCGGCCATTGGCAGCGCATCTACAGCACCACAAATATCGGGGCTCCGAGCTTTCCCTGACCAACAGGGCTTCGATGTTTACCACCAGCTGCACCTGGGCGCCCACTGAAATAAAACCCTGAAAAATCACGAACGTCGGACGATTCCTCCCACACCGAAAGTGCCAGCCAGTCAAGCTCTTGCTGCTACTCACCGGACTTTGGCAGTGCATCTACAGCACCACAGACATCGGGGTTCTACGCTTTCCCTGACCAAGAGGGCTTCGACATTTACCATCACCTGCACCTGGGTGCCCACTGAAAAAAACCCCGAAAAAACACAAACGTCGGACTATTGCTCCCACACTGAAACTGCCAGCCAGTCAAGCTCTTGCTGCTCCTCACCGGCCATTCCCAGCGCATCTACAGCACCACAGACATCGGGGTTCTGCGCGTTCCCTGACCAACAGGGCTTCGACGTTTACCACCAGCTGAACCTGGGCGCCCACTGAAAAAAATAAAAGAAAAATCACGAACATCGGACAATTGCTCCCACACCAAAAGTGCCAGCCAGTCAAGCTCTTGCTGCTCCTCACCGGCCATTCCCAGCGCATCTACAGCACCACAGACATCGGGGCTCCAGGCTTTCCCTGACCAACAGGGCTTCGACGTTTACCACTCGCTGCACCTGGGCTCCCACTGAAAAGAACCCCGAAAAATCACGAACGTCGGACGATTGCACCCACACCGAAAGTGCCAGCAACACAAGCTCCTGCTGTTCCTCACCGGCCATTCCCAGCGCATCTACAGCACCACAGACATCGGGGCTCCGGGCTTTCCCTGACCAACAGGGCTTCGACGTTTACCACCAGCTGCACCTGGGCGCCCACTGAAAAAAATAAAGGAAAAATCACGAACATCGGACGATTGCTCCCACACCGAAAGTGCCAGCAACTCAAGCTCTTGCTGCTACTCACCGCCCATTGGCAGGGCATCTACAGCACCACAGACATCGGGGCTCCGAGATTTCCCTGACCAACAGGGCTTCAACGTTTACCACCAGCTGCACCTGGGCGCCCACTGAAATAAAACCCCGAAAAATCACGAACGTCAGACGATTGCTCCCACAACGAAAGTGCCAGCCAGTCAAGCTCTTGCTGCTCCTCCCCGGCCACTCCCAGTGCATCTACAGCACCACAGACATCGGGGCTCTGGGCTTTCCCTGGCGAACAGGGCTTCAACGTTTACCACCAGCTGCACCTGGGCGCCCACTGAAAAAAACCCCAAAAATCACGAACGTCGGACGATTGCTCCCACACCGAAAGTGCCAGCATGTCAGCCTCTTGCTGCTCCTCACCGACCATTGGCAGCGCATCTACAGCACCACAGACATCGGGGCTCCGGGCTTTCCCTGACCAACAGGGCTTCGACATTTACCACCAGCTGCACCTGGGCGCCCACTGAAATAAAACTCCGAAAAATCACGAACGTCGGACGATTGCTCCCACAACGAAAGTGCCAGCAACTCAAGCTCTTGCTGCTACTCACCAGACTTTGGCAGTGCATCTACAGCACCACATACATTGGGGTTCTGCGCTTTCCCTGACCAACAGGGCTTCGACGTTTACCACCAGCTGAACCTGGGCGCCCACTGAAAAAAATAAACTAAAAATCACGAACATCGGACGATTGCTCCCACACCGAAAGTGCCAGACAGTCAAGCTCTTGCTGCTCCTCACCGCCCATTCCCAGCGCATCTACAGCATCACAGATATCGGGGCTCCGGGCTTTCCCTGACCAACAGGGCTTCGACGTTTACCACCAGCTGAACCTGGGCGCCCACTGAAAGTAAAACCCCGAAAAATCACGAACATCGGACGATTGCTCCCACACCGAAAGTGCCAGCAACACAAGCTCTTGCTGCTCCTCACCGGCCATTCCCAGCGCATCTATAGCACCACAGACATCGGGGCTCTGAGCTTTCCCTGACGAACAGGGCTTCGACGTTTACCACCAATTGAACCTGGGCGCCCACTGAAAAAAATAAACGAAAAATCACGAACATCGGACGATTGCTCCCACACCGAAAGTGCCAGCCTGTCAAGCTCTTGCTGCTCCTCACCGGCCATTCCCAGTGCATCTACAGCACCACAGACATCGGGGCTCCGGGCTTTCCCTGACCAACAGGGCTTCGACGTTTACCACTCGCTGCAGCTGGGCTCCCACTGAAAAGAACCCCGAAAAATCACGAACGTCGGACGATTGCTCCCACACCGAAAGTGCCAGCCTGTCAAGCTATGCTGCTCCTCACCAGCCATTCCCAGCGCATCTACAGCACCACAGACATCGGGGCTCCGGGCTTTCCCTGACCAACATGGCTTCGACATTTACCACCAGCTGCACCTGTGCGCCCACTGAAAGTAAAATCCCGAAAAATCACGAACGTTGGACGATTGCTCCCGCAACGAAAGTGCCAGCTAGCCAAGCTCTTGCTGCTCCTCACCGGCCATTGGCAGGCATCTACAGCACCACAGACATCGTGGCTCCGGGCTTTCCCTGACCAACAGGCCTTCGACATTTACCACCAGCTGCACCTGGGCGCCCACTGAAAAAAAACCCTGAAAAATGACGAACGTCGGACGATTGCTCCCACACCAAAAGTGCCAGCCAGTCAAGCTCTTGCTGCTCCTCACCGGACAGTGGCAGTGCATCTACAGCACCACAGACATTGGGGCTCCAGGCTTTCCCTGACCAACAGGCCTTCGACGTTTACCACTCGCTGAACCTGGGCTCCCACTGAAAAGAACCCCGAAAAATCACGAACGTCGGACGATTGCTCCCACACCAAAAGTGCCAGCCAGTCAAGCTCTTGCTGCTCCTCACCGGCCATTGGCAGCGCATCTACAGCACCACAGACATCGGGGCTCCGGGCTTTCCCTGACCAACAGGTCTTAGAAGTTTACCACCAGCTGAACCTGGGCGCCCACTGAAATAAAACCCCGAAAAATCACGAACGTCCGACGATTGCGCCCACACCCAAAGTGTCAGCCAGTCAAGCTCTTGCTGCTGCTCACCGGACTTTGGCAGTGCATCTACAGCACCACAGACATCGGGGCTCCGGGCTTTCCCTGACCATCAGGGCTTCGACATTTACCACCAGCTGCACCTCGGCTCCCACTGAAATAAAAGCCCGAAAAATCACGAACGTCGGACGATTGCTCCCACAACGAAAGTGCCAGCCAGTCAAGCTCTTGCTGCTCCTCACCGCCCATTCCCAGCGCATCTACAGCACCACAGACATCGGGGCTCCGGGCTTTCCCTGACGAACAGGGCTTCGACGTTTACCACCAGCTGAACCTGGGCGCCCACTGGAAAAAAAACCCGAAAAATCACGAACGTCGGACGATTGTTCCCACATTGAAAGTGCCAGCCAGTCAAGCTCTTGCTGCTCCTCACCGGCCATTGGCAGCGCATCTACAGCACCACAGACATCGCGGCTCCGGGCTTTCCCTGACCATCAGGGCTTCGACATTTACCACCAGCTGCACCTGGGCGCCCACTGAAATAAAACCCCGAAAAATCACAAACGTCGGACGATTGCTCCCACAACGAAAGTGCCAGCAACTCAAGCTCTTGCTGCTCCTCACCGGAGAGTGGCAGCGCATCTACAGCACCACAGACATCGGGGCTCCGGGCTTTCCCTGACCAACAGGGCTTCGACGTTTACCACCAGCTGCACCTGGGCGCCCACTGAAAAAAATAAACGAAAAATCATGAATATCGGACGATTGCTCCCACACCGAAACTGCGAGCAACTCAAGCTCTTGCTGCTACTCACCGCCCATTGGCAGGGCATCTACAGCACCACAGACATCGGGGCTCCGGGCTTTCCCTGACCAACAGGGCTTCGACGTTTACCACCAGCTGCACCTGGGCGCCCACTGAAAGTAAAACCCCGAAAAATCACGAACATCGGACGATTGCTCCCACACCGAAAGTGCCAGCAACACAAGCTCTTGCTGCTCCTCACCGCCCATTCCCAGCGCATCTACAGCACCACAGACATCGCGGCTCCGGGCTTTCCCTCACCAACAGGGCTTCGACATTTACCACCAGCTGCACCTGGTTACCCACTGAAAAAAAACCCTGAAAAATCAAAAACGTCAGACGATTCGTCCCACACTGAAAGTGCCAGCAACTCAAGCTCTTGCTGCTCCTCACCGGCCATTCCCAGTGCATCTACAGCACCACAGACATCGCGGCTCTGGGCTTTCCCTGACCAACAGGCCTTCGACATTTACCACCAGCTGCACCTAGTTGGTCACTGAAAAAAAACCCTGAAAAATCAAAAACGTCGGACAATTGATCCCACACCGAAAGTGCCAGCCAGTCAATCTCTTGCTGCTCCTCACCGGCCATTCCCAGCGCATCTACAGCACCACAGACATCGGGGCTCCGGGCTTTCCCTGACCAACAGGGCTTCGACGTTTACCACCAGCTGAACCTGGGCGCCCACTGGAAAAAAAACCCAAAAAATCACGAACGTCGGACGATTGTTCCCACATTGAAAGTGCCAGCCAGTCAAGCTCTTGCTGCTCCTCACCGGGCATTGGCAGCGCATCTACAGCACCACAGACATCGGGACTCCGGGCTTTCCCTGACCAACTGGGCTTCGACGTTTACCACCAGCTGCACCTGGGCGCCCACTGAAAAAAATAAACGAAAAATCACGAACGTCGGACGATTGCTCCCACACTGAAAGTGCCAGCCAGTCAAGCTCTTGCTGCTCCTCACCGCCCATTCCGAACGCATCTAGAGCACCACAGACATCGGGGCTCCGGGCTTTCCCTGACCAACAGGGCTTCGACGTTTACCACCCGCTGCACCTGGGCGCCCACTGAAAAAAAATAAACGAAAAATCACAAACGTCGGACGATTGCTCCCACACCGAAAGTGCCAGCAACTCAAGCTCTTGCTGCTCCTCACCGGCCATTGGAGGCGCATCTACAGCACCACAGACATCGGGGCTCCGGGCTTTCCCTGACCAACAGGGCTTCGACATTTACCACCAGCTGCACGTGGGCGCCCACTGAAAAAAATAAACGAAAAATCACGAACATCGCACGATTGCTCCCACACCGAAAGTGCCAGCCAGTCAAGCTCTTGCTGCTCATCACCGGCCATTCCCAGCGCATCTACAGCACCACAGACATCGGGGCTCCGGGCTTTCCCTGACCAACAGGGCTTCGACATTTACCACCAGCTGCACCTGGGCGCCCACTGAAATAAAACCCCGAAAAATCTCGAACGTCGGACGATTGCTCCCACACCAAAAGTGCCAGCCAGTCAAGCTCTTGCTGCTCCTCACCGGACAGTGGCAGTGCATCTACAGCACCACAGACATCCCGGCTCCGGGCTTTCCCTGACCAACAGGGCTTCAACGTTTACCACCAGCTGCACCTGGGTGCCGCCTGAAAAAAAAACTCCAAAAATCACAAATGTCGGACGATTCCTGCCACACCTTAAATGCCAGCCTGTCAAGCTCTTGCTGCTACTCACCGGACATTCCCAGCGCATCTATAGCACCACAGACATCAGGGCTCTGGAATTTCCCTAACGAACAGGGCTTCGACGTTTACCACCAGCTGCACCTGGGCGCCCACTGAAAAAAAAACCGCAAAAATCACGAACGTCGGACGATTGCACCCACAACGAAAGTGCCAGCCTGTCAAGCTCTTGCTGCTCCTCACCGCCCATTCCCAGCGCATCTACAGCACCACAGACATCGGGGCTCCGGGCTTTCCCTGACCAACAGGGCTTCGACGTTTACCACTCGCTGCAGCTGGGCTCCCACTGAAAAGAACCCCGAAAAATCACGAACGTCGGACGATTGCTCCCACACCGAAAGTGCCAGCCAGTCAAGCTCTTGCTGCTCCTCCCCGGCCATTCCCAGCGCATCTACAGCACCACAGACATCGGGGCTCCGGGATTTCCCTGACCAACAGGGCTTCGACATTTACCACCAGCTGCACCTGGGTGCCCCCTGAAAAAAAAACCCCAAAAATCACGAACGTCGGACGATTCCTGCCACACCTTAAATGCCAGCCTGTCAAGCTCTTGCTGCTCCTCACCGGCCATTCCCAGCGCATCTACAGCACCACAGACATCGGGGCTCTGGGCTTTCCCTGACCAACAGGCCTTCGATGTTTACCACCTACTGAACCTGGGCGCCCAGTGAATAAAAATCCCCAAAAATCACAAACGTCCAACGATTGCTCCCACACTGAAAGTGCCAGCAACTCAAGCTCCTGCTGCTCCTCACCGCCCATTCCCAGCGCATCTACAGCACCACAGACATCGGGGCTCCGGGCTTTCCCTGACCAACACGGCTTCGACATTTACCACCAGCTGCACCTGTGCGCCCACTGAAAGTAAAACCCCGAAAAATCACGAACGTCGGACGATTGCTCCCACACCAAAAGTGCCAGCCAGTCAAGCTCTTGATGCTCCTCACCGGAGAGTGGCAGTGCATCTACAGCACCACAGACATCGGGGCTCCGGGCTTTCCCTGACCAACAGGGCTTCGACGTTTACCACTCGCTGAACCTGGGCTCCCACTGAAAAGAACCCCGAAAAATCACGAACGTCGGACGATTGCTCCCACACCAAAAGTGCCAGACAGTCAAGCTCTAGCTGCTGAACACCGGCCATTCCCAGCGCATCTACAGCACCACAGACATCGGGGCTCCGGGCTTTCCCTGACCAACAGGGCTTCGACGTTTACCACCAGCTGCACCTGGGCGCCCACTGAAATAAAACCCCGAAAAATCACGAACGTCCGACGATTGCTCCCACACCCAAAGTGCCAGCCAGTCAAGCTCTTGCTGCTCCTCACCGGCCATTGGCAGTGCATCTACAGCACCACAGACATCGGGGCTCCGAGCTTTCCCTGACCGACAGGGCTTCAACGTTTACCACCAGCTGCACCTGGGCGCCCACTGAAATAAAACCCCGAAAAATCACGAACGTCGGACGATTCCTCCCACACCGAAAGTGCCAGCAACTCAAGCTCTTGCTGCTACTCACCGGCCATTCCCAGTGCATCTACAGCACCACAGACATCGGGGTTCTGCGCTTTCCCTGAACAACAGGGCTTCGACATTTACTACCAGCTGCACCTGGGTGCCCCCTGGAAAAAAAACCCCAAAAATCACAAATGTCAGACGATTCCTGCCACACCTTAAATGCCAGCCTGTCAAGCTCTTGCTGCTACTTACCGGCCATTCCCAGCGCATCTACAGCACCACAGACATCAGGGCTCTGGACTTTCCCTGACGAACAGGGCTTCGACGTTTACCACCAGCTGCACCTGGTTACCCACTGAAAAAAAACCCTGAAAAATCACGAACGTCGGACGATTGCTCCCACACCAAAAGTGCCAGCCAGCCAAGCTCTTGCTGCTACTCACCGCCCATTGGCAGCGCATCTACAGCACCACAGACATCGGGGCTCTACGCTTTCCCTGACCAACAGGGCTTCGACGTTTACCACCCGCTGCACCTGGGCGCCCACTGAAATAAAACCCCGAAAAATCACGAACGTCGGACAATTGCTCCCACACCAAAAGTGCCAGCAACACAAGCTCTTGCTGCTCCTCAGCGGCCATTCCCAGCGCATCTACAGCACCACAGACATCGGGGCTCTGGGCTTTCCCTGACCAACAGGGCTTCGACGTTTACCACCAGCTGAACCTGGGCGCCCACTGAAATAAAACCCCGAAAAATCACGAACGTCGGACGATTGCTCCCACACCGAAAGTGCCAGCAACTCAAGCTCTTGCTGCTACTCACCGGACTTTGGCAGTGCATCTACAGCACCACAGACATCGGGGTTCTCCGCTTTCCCTGAACAACAGGGCTTCGACGTTTACCACCAGATGAACCTGGGCGCCCACTGAAAAAAATAAATGAAAAATCACGAACGTCGGACGATTGCTCCCACACCAAAAGTGCCAGCCAGTCAAGCTCTTGCTGCTCCTCACCGGCCATTCCCAGCGCATCTACAGCACCACCGACACCGGGGCTCCGGGCGTTCCCTGACCAACAGGGCTTCGACGTTTACCACCAGCTGAACCTGGGCGCCCACTGAAATAAAACCCCGAAAAATCACGAACGTCGGACGATTGCTCCCACACCGAAAGTGCCAGCCAGTCAAGCTCTTGCTGCTCCTCACCGGCCATTGGCAGCGCATCTACAGCACCACAGACATCGTGGCTCCGGGCTTTCCCTGACCAACAGGCCTTCGACATTTACCACCAGCTGCACCTGGGCGCCCACTGAAATAAAACCCCGAAAAATCACGAACGTCGGACGACTTCTCCCACACCCAAAGTGCCAGCCAGTCAAGCTCTTGCTGCTCCTCACCGGACAGTGGCAGTGCATCTACAACACCACAGACATCGGGGCTCCGGGCTTTCCCTGACCAACAGGGCTTCGACGTTTACCACTCGCTGAACCTGGGCTCCCACTGAAAATAACCCCGAAAAATCACGAACGTCGGACGATTGCTCCCACACCAAAAGTGCCAGCCAGTCAAGCTCATGCTGCTTCTAACCAGCCATTCCCAGCGCATCTACAGCGCCACAGACATCGGGGCTCCGGGCTTTCCCTGACCAACAGGGCTTCGACGTTTACCACCAGCTGCACCTGTGCGCCCACTGAAAAAAACCCCGAAAAATCACAAACGTCGGACGATTCCTCCCACACAGGAAGTGCCAGCAACTCAAGCTCTTGCTGTTCCTCACCAGACTTTGGCAGTGCATCTACAGCACCACAGACATCACGGCTCCGGGCTTTCCCTGACCAACAGGGCTTCGACGTTTACCACCAGCTGCACCTGTGCGCCCACTTAAAAAAACCCCGAAAAATCACAAACGTCGGACGATTGCTACCACACCCAAAGTGCCAGCCAGTCAAGCTCTTGCTGCTCCTCACCGGCCATTGGCAGCGCATCTACAGCACCACAGACATCGTGGCTCCGGGCTTTCCCTGACCAACAGGCCTTCGACATTTACCACCAGCTGCACCTGGTTGCCCAGTGAAAAAAAACCCTGAAAAATGACGAACATCGGACGATTGCTCCCACAGCAAAAGTGCCAGCCAGTCAAGCTCTTGCTGCTCCTCACCGGACAGTGGCAGTGCATCTACAGCACCACAGACATCGGGGCTCCGGGCTTTCCCTGACGAACAGGGCTTCGACGTTTACCACTCGCTGAACCTGGGCTCCCACTGAAAAGAACACCGAAAAGTCACGAACGTCGGACGATTGCTCTCACACCAAAAGTGCCAGCCAGTCAAGCTCATGCTGCTTCCAACCAGCCATTCCCAGCGCATCTACAGCGCCACAGACATCGGGGCTCCGGGCTTTCCCTGACGAACCGGGCTTCGACATTTACCACCAGCTGCACCTGGGTGCCCACTGAAAAAAAAACCCCGAAAAATCACGAACGTCGGACGATTGCTCCCACACCAAAAGTGCCAGCCAGTCAAGCTCTTGCTGCTCCTCACCGGAATTTGGCAGCCCATCTACAGCACCACAGACATCGGGGCTCCGGGCTTTCCCTGACCAACAGGGCTTCGACGTTTACCACCCGCTGCACATGGGCGCCCACTAAAAAAAATAAACGAAATATCACGAACATCAGACGAGTGCTCCCACACCGAAAGTGCCAGCCAGTCAAGCTCATGCTGCTTCTCACCAGCAATTCCCAGCGCATCTACAGCACCACAGACATCGGGGCTCCGGGCTTTCCCTGACCAACAGGGCTTCGACGTTTACCACCCGCTGCAGCTGGGTGCCCCCTGAAAAAAAAACCCCAAAAATCACGAACGTCGGACGATTCCTGCCACACCTTAAATGCCAGCCTGTCAAGCTCTTGCTGCTCCTCACCGGCCATTCCCAGCGCATCTACAGCACCACAGACATCGGGGCTCTGGGCTTTCCCTGACCAACAGGCCTTCGATGTTTACCACCTACTGAACCTGGGCGCCCAGTGAATAAAAATCCCCAAAAATCACAAACGTCCAACGATTGCTCCCACACTGAAAGTGCCAGCAACTCAAGCTCCTGCTGCTCCTCACCGCCCATTCCCAGCGCATCTACAGCACCACAGACATCGGGGCTCCGGGCTTTCCCTGACCAACACGGCTTCGACATTTACCACCAGCTGCACCTGTGCGCCCACTGAAAGTAAAACCCCGAAAAATCACGAACGTCGGACGATTGCTCCCACACCAAAAGTGCCAGCCAGTCAAGCTCTTGCTGCTCCTCACCGGAGAGTGGCAGTGCATCTACAGCACCACAGACATCGGGGCTCCGGGCTTTCCCTGACCAACAGGGCTTCGACGTTTACCACTCGCTGAACCTGGGCTCCCACTGAAAAGAACCCCGAAAAATCACGAACGTCGGACGATTGCTCCCACACCAAAAGTGCCAGACAGTCAAGCTCTAGCTGCTGAACACCGGCCATTCCCAGCGCATCTACAGCACCACAGACATCGGGGCTCCGGGCTTTCCCTGACCAACAGGGCTTCGACGTTTACCACCAGCTGCACCTGGGCGCCCACTGAAATAAAACCCCGAAAAATCACGAACGTCCGACGATTGCTCCCACACCAAAAGTGCCAGCCAGTCAAGCTCTTGCTGCTCCTCACCGGCCATTGGCAGTGCATCTACAGCACCACAGACATCGGGGCTCCGAGCTTTCCCTGACCGACAGGGCTTCAACGTTTACCACCAGCTGCACCTGGGCGCCCACTGAAATAAAACCCCGAAAAATCACGAACGTCGGACGATTCCTCCCACACCGAAAGTGCCAGCAACTCAAGCTCTTGCTGCTACTCACCGGCCATTCCCAGTGCATCTACAGCACCACAGACATCGGGGTTCTGCGCTTTCCCTGAACAACAGGGCTTCGACATTTACTACCAGCTGCACCTGGGTGCCCCCTGGAAAAAAAACCCCAAAAATCACAAATGTCAGACGATTCCTGCCACACCTTAAATGCCAGCCTGTCAAGCTCTTGCTGCTACTTACCGGCCATTCCCAGCGCATCTACAGCACCACAGACATCAGGGCTCTGGACTTTCCCTGACGAACAGGGCTTCGACGTTTACCACCAGCTGCACCTGGTTACCCACTGAAAAAAAACCCTGAAAAATCACGAACGTCGGACGATTGCTCCCACACCAAAAGTGCCAGCCAGCCAAGCTCTTGCTGCTACTCACCGCCCATTGGCAGCGCATCTACAGCACCACAGACATCGGGGCTCTACGCTTTCCCTGACCAACAGGGCTTCGACGTTTACCACCCGCTGCACCTGGGCGCCCACTGAAATAAAACCCCGAAAATTCACGAACGTCGGACAATTGCTCCCACACCAAAAGTGCCAGCAACACAAGCTCTTGCTGCTCCTCAGCGGCCATTCCCAGCGCATCTACAGCACCACAGACATCGGGGCTCTGGGCTTTCCCTGACCAACAGGGCTTCGACGTTTACCACCAGCTGAACCTGGGCGCCCACTGAAATAAAACCCCGAAAAATCACGAACGTCGGACGATTGCTCCCACACCGAAAGTGCCAGCAACTCAAGCTCTTGCTGCTACTCACCGGACTTTGGCAGTGCATCTACAGCACCACAGACATCGGGGTTCTCCGCTTTCCCTGAACAACAGGGCTTCGACGTTTACCACCAGATGAACCTGGGCGCCCACTGAAAAAAATAAATGAAAAATCACGAACGTCGGACGATTGCTCCCACACCAAAAGTGCCAGCCAGTCAAGCTCTTGCTGCTCCTCACCGGCCATTCCCAGCGCATCTACAGCACCACCGACACCGGGGCTCCGGGCGTTCCCTGACCAACAGGGCTTCGACGTTTACCACCAGCTGAACCTGGGCGCCCACTGAAATAAAAGCCCGAAAAATCACGAACGTCGGACGATTGCTCCCACACCGAAAGTGCCAGCCAGTCAAGCTCTTGCTGCTCCTCACCGGCCATTGGCAGCGCATCTACAGCACCACAGACATCGTGGCTCCGGGCTTTCCCTGACCAACAGGCCTTCGACATTTACCACCAGCTGCACCTGGGCGCCCACTGAAATAAAACCCCGAAAAATCACGAACGTCGGACGACTTCTCCCACACCCAAAGTGCCAGCCAGTCAAGCTCTTGCTGCTCCTCACCGGACAGTGGCAGTGCATCTACAACACCACAGACATCGGGGCTCCGGGCTTTCCCTGACCAACAGGGCTTCGACGTTTACCACTCGCTGAACCTGGGCTCCCACTGAAAATAACCCCGAAAAATCACGAACGTCGGACGATTGCTCCCACACCAAAAGTGCCAGCCAGTCAAGCTCATGCTGCTTCTAACCAGCCATTCCCAGCGCATCTACAGCGCCACAGACATCGGGGCTCCGGGCTTTCCCTGACCAACAGGGCTTCGACGTTTACCACCAGCTGCACCTGTGCGCCCACTGAAAAAAACCCCGAAAAATCACAAACGTCGGACGATTCCTCCCACACAGGAAGTGCCAGCAACTCAAGCTCTTGCTGTTCCTCACCAGACTTTGGCAGTGCATCTACAGCACCACAGACATCACGGCTCCGGGCTTTCCCTGACCAACAGGGCTTCGACGTTTACCACCAGCTGCACCTGTGCGCCCACTTAAAAAAACCCCGAAAAATCACAAACGTCGGACGATTGCTACCACACCCAAAGTGCCAGCCAGTCAAGCTCTTGCTGCTCCTCACCGGCCATTGGCAGCGCATCTACAGCACCACAGACATCGTGGCTCCGGGATTTCCCTGACCAACAGGCCTTCGACATTTACCACCAGCTGCACCTGGTTGCCCAGTGAAAAAAAACCCTGAAAAATGACGAACATCGGACGATTGCTCCCACAGCAAAAGTGCCAGCCAGTCAAGCTCTTGCTGCTCCTCACCGGACAGTGGCAGTGCATCTACAGCACCACAGACATCGGGGCTCCGGGCTTTCCCTGACGAACAGGGCTTCGACGTTTACCACTCGCTGAACCTGGCTCCCACTGAAAAGAACACCGAAAAGTCACGAACGTCGGACGATTGCTCTCACACCAAAAGTGCCAGCCAGTCAAGCTCATGCTGCTTCCAACCAGCCATTCCCAGCGCATCTACAGCGCCACAGACATCGGGGCTCCGGGCTTTCCCTGACGAACCGGGCTTCGACATTTACCACCAGCTGCACCTGGGTGCCCACTGAAAAAAAAACCCCGAAAAATCACGAACGTCGGACGATTGCTCCCACACCAAAAGTGCCAGCCAGTCAAGCTCTTGCTGCTCCTCACCGGAATTTGGCAGCCCATCTACAGCACCACAGACATCGGGGCTCCGGGCTTTCCCTGACCAACAGGGCTTCGACGTTTACCACCCGCTGCACATGGGCGCCCACTAAAAAAAATAAACGAAATATCACGAACATCAGACGAGTGCTCCCACACCGAAAGTGCCAGCCAGTCAAGCTCATGCTGCTTCTCACCAGCAATTCCCAGCGCATCTACAGCACCACAGACATCGGGGCTCCGGGCTTTCCCTGACCAACAGGGCTTCGACGTTTACCACCCGCTGCAGCTGGGCGCCCACTGAAAAAAAACCCCGAAAATTCATGAACGTCGGACGATTGCTCCCACAACAAAAGTGCCAGCCAGTCAAGCTCTTGCTGCTCCTCACCAGCCATTGGAGGCGCATCTACAGCAGCACAGACATCGGGGCTCCGGGCTTTCCCTGACCAACAGGGCTTCGACGTTTACCACCAGCTGAACCTGGGCGCCCAGTGAATAAAAATCCCCAAAAATCACAAACGTCCTAAGATTGCTCCCACACCGAAAGTGCCAGACAGTCAAGCTCTTGCTGTTCCTCACCGTCCATTGGCAGCGCATCTACAGCACCACAGACATCGGGGCTCCGGGATTTACCTGACCAACAGGGCTTCGACATTTACCACCAGCTGCACCTGGGCGCCCACTGAAATAAAACCCCGAAAAATCACGAACGTTGGACGATTGCTCCCACACTGAAAGTTCCAGCAACTCAAGCTCTTGCTGCTACTCACCTCCCATTCCCAGCGCATCTACAGCACCACAGACATCGGGGCTCCGGGCTTTCCCTGACCAACTGGGCTTCGACGTTTAACCACCAGCTGAACCTGGGCCCCCACTGAAATAAAACCCCCAAAAATCATGAACGTCGGACGATTGATCGCACACCGAAAGTGCCAGCCAGTCAAGCTCTTGCTGCTCCTCACCGGCCATTGGCAGCGCATCTATAGCACCACAGACATCGCGGCTCCGGGCTTTCCCTGATGAACAGGGCTTCGACGTTTACCACCCACTGCACCTGGGCGCCCACTGAAAAAAATAAACGAAAAATCACAAACGTCGGACAATTGCTCCCACACCGAAAGTGCCAGCCAGTCAAGCTCTTGCTGCTACTCACCTCCCATTCCCAGCGCATCTACAGCACCACAGACATCGGGGCTCCGGGCTTTCCCTGACCAACAGGGCTTCGACATTTACCACCAGCTGCACCTGGGCGCCCACTGAAATAAAACCCCGAAAAATAACAAACGTCGGACGATTGCTCCCACACCGAAAGTGCCAGCCAGTCAAGCTCTTGCTGCTCCTCAGCGGCCATGGGCAGCGCATCTACAGCGCCACAGACATCGGGGCTCCGGGCTTTCCCTGACCAACAGGGCTTTGACTGTTACCACCAGCTGAACCTGGGCACCCACTGAAAGTAAAACCCCGAAAAATCACGAACGTCGGACGATTGCTCCCACACCCAAAGTGCCAGCCAGTCAAGCTCTTGCTGCTCCTCACCGGCCATTCCCAGCG
Source organism: Chlamydotis macqueenii (assembly GCF_036417535.1). NCBI lineage: Eukaryota > Metazoa > Chordata > Aves > Otidiformes > Otididae > Chlamydotis > Chlamydotis macqueenii. The sequence continues at coordinate 134,198 of NW_028239200.1, forward strand.
CATCTACAGCACCACAGACATCGGGGCTCTACGCTTTCCCTGACCAACAGGGCTTCGACGTTTACCACCCGCTGCACCTGGGCGCCCACTGAAAAAAATAACGAAAAATCACGAACATCAGACGATTGCTCCCACACCGAAAGTGCCAGCAACTCAAGCTCTTGCTGCTACTCACCGGACTTTGGCAGTGCATCTACAGCACCACAGACATCGGGGTTCTCCGCTTTCCCTGAACAACAGGGCTTCGACGTTTACCACCAGCTGCACCTGGGCGCCCACTGAAAAAAATAAATGAAAAATCACGAACGTCGGACGATTGCTCCCACACCAAAAGTGCCAGCCAGTCAAGCTCTTGCTGCTCCTCACCGGCCATTCCCAGCGCATCTACAGCACTACAGACATCGGGGCTCCGGGCTTTCCCTGACGAACCAGGCTTCGACGTTTACCACCAGCTGCACCTGGGCGCCCACTGAAAAAAATAAACGAAAAATCACGAACATCGGACGATTGCTCCCACACCAAAAGTGCCAGCCAGTCAAGCTCTTGCTGCTCCTCCCCGGCCATTGGCAGCGCATCTACAGCACCACAGATATCGGGGCTCCGGGCTTTCCCTGACAAACAGGGCTTCGACGTTTACCACCAGCTGAACCTGGGCGCCCACTGGAAAAAATAAACGAAATACCACGAACATCAGAAGATTGCTCCCACACCGAAAGTGCCAGCCAGTCAAGCTCATGCTGCTCCTCACCGCCCATTCCCAGCGCATCTACAGCACCACAGACATCGTGGCTCTGGGCTTTCCCTGACCAACAGGACTTCGACGATTACCACCAGCTGCACCTGGGCGCCAACTGAAATAAAACCCTGAAAAATCACGAACGTCGGACGATTGCTCCCACACCAAAAGTGCCAGCCTGTCAAGCTCTTGCTGCTCCTCACCGGCCATTCCCAGCGCATCTACAGCACCACAGACATCGTGGCTCCGGGCTTTCCCTGACCAACAGGGCTTCGACGTTTACCACCAGCTGCACCTGGGCGCCCACTGAAATAAAACCCCGAAAAATCACGAACGTCGGACGATTGCTCCCACACCTGAAGTGCCAGCAACTCAAGCTCTTGCTGCTACTCACCGGCCATTGGCAGCGCATCTACAGCACCACAGACATCGGGGCTCCGGGCTTTCCCTGACGAACCGGGCTTCGACATTTACCACCAGCTGCACCTGGGTGCCCCCTGAAAAAAAAACCCCAAAAATCACAAACGTCGGACGATTCCTGCCACACCTTAAATGCCAGCCTGTCAACCTCTTGCTGCTCCTCACCGGCCATTCCCAGCGCATCTACAACACCGCAGACATTGGGGCTCCGGGCTTTCCCTGACCAACAGGGCTTCGACGATTACCACTTGCTGAACCTGTGCTCCCACTGAAAAGAACCCCGAAAAATCACAAACGTCGCACGATTTCTCCCACACTGAAAGTGCCAGCCTGTCAAGCTCTTGCTGCTCCTAACCGGCCATTCCCAGCGCATCTACAGCACCACAGACATCGGGGCTCCGGGCCTTCCCTGACCAACAGGGCTTCGACGTTTACCACCAGCTGCACCTGGGCACCCACTGAAAAAAAACCCTGAAAAATCAAAAACGTCGGACGATTGCTCCCACACCGAAAGTACCAGCAACACAAGCTCTTGCTGCTCCTCACGGGCCATTCCCAGCGCATCTACAGCACAACAGACATCGGGGCTCCGGGCTTTCCCTGACCAACAGGGCTTCAACGTTTACCACCAGCTGAACCGGGGCGCCCAGTGAAATAAAACCCCGAAAAATCACGAACGTCGGACGATTGCTCCCACACCGAAAGTGCCAGCAACATAAGCTCTTGCTTCTCCTCACCGGCCATTCCCAGCGCATCTACAGCACCACAGACATCGGGGCTCCGGGCTTTCCCTGACCAACAGGGCTTCGACGTTTACAACTAGCTAAACCTGGGCTCCCACTGGAAAAAATAAACGAAAAATCACGAACATCGGACTATTACTCCCACACCGAAAGTGCCAGCCAGTCAAGCTCTTGCTGCTCCTCACCGGCCATTGGCAGCGCATCTACAGCAGCACAGACATCGGGGCTCCGGGCTTTCCCTGACCAACAGGGCTTCAACGTTTACCACCAGCTGAACCTGGGCGCCCAGTGAATAAAAATCCCCAAAAATCACAAACGTCCTAAGACTGCTCCCACACCGAAAGTGCCAGACAGTCAAGCTCTTGCTGTTCCTCACCGTCCATTGGCAGCGCATCTACAGCACCACAGACATCGGGGCTCCGGGATTTACCTGACCAACAGGGCTTCGACATTTACCACCAGCTGCACCTGGGCGCCCACTGAAATAAAACCCCGAAAAATCACGAACGTCGGACGATTGCTCCCACACTGAAAGTTCCAGCAACTCAAGCTCTTGCTGCTTCTCACCTCCCATTCCCAGCGCATCTACAGCACCACAGACATCGGGGCTCCGGGCTTTCCCTGACCATCAGGGCTTCGACATTTACCACCAGCTGCACCTGGGCGCCCACTGAAATAAAACCCCGAAAAATCACGAACGTCGGACGATTGCTCCCACACTGAAAGTTCCAGCAACTCAAGCTCTTGCAGCTACTCACCGGCCATTGGCCGCGCATCTACAGCACGACAGACATCGGGGCTCCGGGCTTTCCCTGACCAACAGGGCTCAGAAGTTTACCACCAGCTGAACCTGGGCGCCCACTGAAAAAAAACCCTGAAAAATTAAAAACGACGGACGATTGCTCCCACACCGAAAGTGCCAGCCAGTCAAGCTCTTGCTGCTGCTCACCGGCCATTGGCAGCGCATGTACAGCACCACAGACATCGGGGCTCCGGGCTTTCCCTGACCAACAGGCCTTCGACGTTTACCATCAGCTGCACCTGGGCGCCCACTGAAAAAAATAACGAAATATCACGAACATCAGACGATTGCTCCCACACCGAAAGTGCCAGCAACTCAAGCTCATGCTGCTTCTCACCGGACTTTGGCAGTGCATCTACAGCACCACAGACATCGCGGCTCCGGGCTTTCCCTGACCAACAGGGCTTCGACGTTTACCACCAGGTGCACCTGCGCTCCCACTGAAAAAAAACCCCGAAAAATCACGAACGTCGGACGATTACTCCCACACCGAAAGTGCCAGCAACTCAAGCTCATGCTGCTTCTCACCGGACTTTGGCAGTGCATCTACAGCACCACAGACATCGGGGCTCCGGGCTTTCCCTGACCAACAGGGCTTCGATGTTTACCACCAGCTGCACCTGGGCGCCCACTGAAAAAAAACCCCGAAAAATCACAAACATTGGACGATTCCTGCCACACCTTAAATGCCAGCCTGTCAAGCTCTTGCTGCTCCTCACCGCCCATTCCCAGCGCATCTACAGCACCACAGACATCAGGGCTCTGGACTTTCCCTGACGATCAGGGCTTCGACGTTTACCACCAGCTGAACCTGGGCGCCCACTGAAAAGAACCCCGAAAAATCACGAACGTCGGACAATTGCTCCCACACCAAAAGTGCCAGCAACACAAGCTCTTGCTGCTCCTCAGCGGCCATGGGCAGCGCATCTACAGCGCCACAGACATCGGGGCTCCGGGCTTTCCCTGACCAACAGGGCTTTGACTGTTACCACCAGCTGCAGCTGGGCTCCCACTGAAAAAAAACCCCGAATAATCACAAACGTCGGACGATTGCTCCCACACCGAAAGTGCCAGCAACTCAAGCTCTTGCTGCTACTCACCGGACTTTGGCAGTGCATCTACAGCACCACAGACATCGGGGTTCTCCGCTTTCCCTGAACAACAGGGCTTCGACGTTTACCACCAGATGAACCTGGGCGCCCACTGAAAAAAATAAATGAAAAATCACGAACGTCGGACGATTGCTCCCACACCAAAAGTGCCAGCCAGTCAAGCTCTTGCTGCTCCTCACCGGCCATTCCCAGCGCATCTACAGCACCACCGACACCGGGGCTCTGGACTTTCCGTGACGATCAGGGCTTCGACGTTTACCACCAGCTGCACCTGGGCTCCCACTGAAAAGAACCCCGAAAAATCACGAACGTCGGACGATTACTCCCACACCGAAAGTGCCAGCAACTCAAGCTCTTGCTGCTACTCACCGGCCATTCCCAGCGCATCTACAGCACTACAGACATCGGGGCTCCGGGCTTTCCCTGACGAACCAGGCTTCGACGTTTACCACCAGCTGAACCTGGGCGCCCACTGGAAAAAATAAACGAAATACCACGAACATCAGAAGATTGCTCCCACACCGAAAGTGCCAGCCAGTCAAGCTCATGCTGCTCCTCACCGCCCATTCCCAGAGCATCTACAGCACCACAGACATCGGGGCTCTGGGCTTTCCCTGACCAACAGGACTTCGACGATTACCACCAGCTGCACCTGGGCGCCAACTGAAATAAAACCCTGAAAAATCACGAACGTCGGACGATTGCTCCCACACCAAAAGTGCCAGCCTGTCAAGCTCTTGCTGCTCCTCACCGCCCATTCCCAGCGCATCTACAGCACCACAGACATCGGGGTTCTGCGCTTTCCCTGAATAACAGGGCTTCGACGTTTACCACCAGCTGCACCTGGGCGCCCACTGAAAAAAATAAACGAAAAATCACGAACATCGGACGATTGCTCCCACACCAAAAGTGCCAGCCTGTCAAGCACTTCCTGCCCCTCACCGCCCATTCCCAGCGCATCTACAGCACCACAGACATCGGGGCTCCGGGCTTTCCCTGATGAACAGGGCTTCGACGTTTACCACTCGCTGAACCTGGGCACCCACTGAAAGTAAAACCCCGAAAAATCACGAACGTCAGACGATTGCTCCCACACCTGAAGTGCCAGCAACTCAAGCTCTTGCTGCTCCTCACCGGCCACTGGCAGCGCATCTACAGCACCACAGACATCGGGGCTCCGGGCTTTCCCTGACGAACCGGGCTTCGACATTTACCACCAGCTGCACCTGGGTGCCCCCTGAAAAAAAAACTCCAAAAATCACAAACGTCGGACGATTCCTGCCACACCTTAAATGCCAGCCTGTCAAGCTCTTGCTGCTCCTCACCGGCCATTCCCACCGCATCTACAACACCGCAGACATTGGGGCTCCGGGCTTTCCCTGACCAACAGGGCTTCGACGTTTACCACCACCTGAACCTGGGCGCCCACTGAAATAAAACCCCGAAAAACCACGAACGTCGGACGATTGCTCCCACACTAAAAGTGCCAGCCAGTCAAGGTCTTGCAGCTACTCACCGGACTTTGGCAGTGCATCTACAGCACCACAGACATCGGGGCTCCGGGCTTTCCCTGAACAACAGGGCTTCAACGTTTACCACCAGCTGCACCTGGTTGCCCACTGAAAAAAAACCCTGAAAAATGACGAACGTCGGACGATTGCTCCCACACCACAAGTGCCAGACAGTCAAGCTCTAGCTGCTGAACACCGGCCATTGGCAGTGTATCTACAGCACCACAGACATCGGGGCTCCGGGCTTTCCCTGACCAACAGGGCTTCGACGTTTACCACCAGCTGAACCCGGGCGCCCACTGAAATAAAACCCCGAAAAATCACGAACGTCCGACGATTGCTCCCACACCCAAAGTGCCAGCCAGTCAAGCTCTTGCTGCTCCTCACCGGCCATTCCCAGCGCATCTACAGCACCACAGACATCGGGGCTCCGAGCTTTCCCTGATGAACAGGGCTTCGACGTTTACCACCAGCTGCACCTGGGCGCCCACTGAAAAAAAACCCCGAAAAATCACGAACATCGGACGATTGCTCCCACAACGAAAGTGCCAGCCTGTCAAGCTCTTGCTGCTCCTCAACGGCCATTGGCAGCGCATCTACAGCACCACAGACATCGCGGCTCCAGGCTTTCCCTGACCAACAGGGCTTCGACGTTTACCACCAGCTGCACCTGGTTACGCACTGAAAAAAAACCCTGAAAAATCAAAAACGTCGGACGATTGATCCCACACCGAAAGTGCCAGCCTGTCAAGCTCTTGCTGTTCCTCACCGGACAGTGGCAGTGCATCTACAGCACCACAGACATCGGGGCTCCGGGCTTTCCCTGACCAACAGGGCTTCGACGTTTACCACTTGCTGAACCTGTGCTCCCACTGAAAAGAACCCCGAAAAATCACAAACGTCGCACGATTGCTCCCACACTGAAAGTGCCAGCCTGTCAAGCTCTTGCTGCTCCTCACCGCCCATTCCCAGTGCATCTACAGCACCACAGACATCGGGGCTCCGGGCTTTCACTGACCAACACGGCTTCGACATTTACCACCCGCTGCACCTGGGTGCCCACTGGAAAAAACCCAGAAAAATCACGAACATCAGACGATTGCTCCCACACCGAAAGTGCCAGCCAGTCAAGCTCTTGCTGCTCCTCACCGCCCATTCCCAGCGCATCTACAGCACCACAGATATCGGGGCTCCGGGATTTTCCTGACCAACAGGGCTTCGAGATTTACCACCCGCTGAACCTGGGCGTCCACTGAAAAAAAATCCCCAGAAATCACAAACGTCCGACGATTGCTCCCTGTCGTAGTTCAGCCCCGATCAGACCAGACTACGCAGTCTGTCTCTCGTTCCCCCCACCTTCCGAGAGAATACGAGGAGATTATATAAGAAAAACGGCTCAAGGTTTGAGATAAGGACGGGGAGAAATCCTTAAAGTTACCGTCACGGGCAAAACAGACTCGACTTGGGGAAAACTATTCATTTATTTCTAAAATTAGCAGGAGAATGAGACAGGGAACAAGATAACCTCCCCCCACCCCTCCCTCTTCCCGGGCTTAACATTATCTCTCCTACCTTCCCCTCCCGAGCGGCACGGGGGGTTGGAAAAGGGAATGGGGGTCGCTGTCAGTTCATCACGCGTTGTTTTACGCCTCTGTATCATCGTCGGGGGAAGACCTCCTCGCATTCCTCCTCTGCTCCAGCGTGGGGTCCCTCCCACGGGCCACAGTCCTTCGTGAAACTGCTCCGGCGTGGGTCATCTCTTCCACGGGGTGCAGTCCCTCTAGAGCAGCTGTCCCAGCGGGCCCTCCACGGGGCACAGCCTCCTTCAGGCCTCCACCTGCTCCGTCGTGGGGTCCTCCACGGGCTGCAGGTGGATCTCTGCCCCTCCGTGGACCTCCATGGGCTGCAGGGGGACAACCTGCTCCACCATGGTCGTCACCACGAGTTGCAGAGGAATCTTGGCCAGGAGCCGCATTACTCCTCCCCCTCCTCCTTCACTGACCTTGGCGTCTGCAGCCGTTCCTCACAACAGGCTGGCAGACGCCTCTCAGGATCCTTTTTACATCTTATTCACTTCTCATCTCCTCTCCACTTCTTGCAGCCAGGCCGGGCCGAGTTGGGCCCAGTCGGCTGCCCGGCGGGAGGCCAGAGGGTGAGGCCTGCAAGGCCCACGAGGCTCGCGCTTCCCCCTCTCTGCCCCCCGCTCAGCTGCTTCACATCTTCTCCTCCCTCTTTTTCCTGTTTTCCCCTATTTAAATACGTTATCGCAGAGGCGTTATCAGGGGACATTCTGCTACCAATTGGCTTGGCCTTGGCCAGCAGCGGGTCCGCCCTAGGCCCGGCCGAGTCCACTGAACAAAGGGGAGCGACTTCTAGCAGTTTCCTACAGAAGCTGCCACCTTAGGCCCCCCCTCACTAACAAAACCAGAACATTCCACCCCTCGCCTCTGCGAATTACGTATTTAAGTATTATAAATAAAATACACACACATCAACAGAAGAAAATAGAATTCCCCACACCAAAATCAAAATAATATCCTCACAACACCAACAGTGGGTAGACAATTAACAAACAATTCACCACTTATCCCTTCACCACAATCAGAACATAAATTCCCCATAATCATTTTGCTCTTTTGTCAAGTTCAGTCCCTGTTTTGCCCGTTACTGCTCCCAATTAAACTCAATCCTTACCTCAAATTCCTCGAGCCCCACGTTGGGCGCCAAAATAACTGTCGTAGTTCAGCCCCAACGCGGACCAGACTACGCAGTCTCTCTCTCACTCCCCCCACTCTCTGAGAGAATAGGAGGAGATTTGACAAACAAAAAAAAACCAGGGAAAAAAAAAACCAAACACGCGGGTTGAGATTGAACAAAAAGTAAATTTAACAGTAATGACAGAAGAAAACAAGACAGTGATGGAACACAAATACAGTACAATAACTCACAACAGAACTCCACATCCAGTCTCTTCCAACTAGCAAGGGCCTCCCTTCAGCACCCTCCTCACTTACATACTGAGTATGATGTCAGATGGGATGGAATAGCCCTTTGGCTAATTTGGGTAAATTAACCCCAGCTGTTAGCTAATTATTGAACTATCCCAGCCATAGGGGCTACCAGCTTCAGTTCTCCACCCAGCTCAGGTAAATATTAACTCTATCCTAGCCAAACCCAGGACACTCCCACACCGAAAGTGCCAGCCTGTCAAGCTCTTGCTGCTCCTCACCGGCCATTGGCAGCGCATCTACAGCACCACAGACATCGCGGCTCCGGGCTTTCCCTGACCAACAGGGCTCAGAAGTTTACCACCAGCTGAACCTGGGCGCCCACTGAAAAAAAACCCTGAAAAATTAAAAACGACGGACGATTGCTCCCACACCGAAAGTGCCAGCCAGTCAAGCTCTTGCTGCTGCTCACCGGCCATTGGCAGCGCATGTACAGCACCACAGACATCGGGGCTCCGGGCTTTCCCTGACCAACAGGCCTTCGACGTTTACCATCAGCTGCACCTGGGCGCCCACTGAAAAAAATAACGAAATATCACGAACATCAGACGATTGCTCCCACACCGAAAGTGCCAGCAACTCAAGCTCATGCTGCTTCTCACCGGACTTTGGCAGTGCATCTACAGCACCACAGACATCGCGGCTCCGGGCTTTCCCTGACCAACAGGGCTTCGACGTTTACCACCAGGTGCACCTGCGCTCCCACTGAAAAAAAACCCCGAAAAATCACGAACGTCGGACGATTACTCCCACACCGAAAGTGCCAGCAACTAAAGCTCCTGCTGCTACTCACCGGACATTGGCAGTGCATCTACAGCACCACAGACATCGGGGCTCCGGGCTTTCCCTGACCAACAGGGCTTCGATGTTTACCACCAGCTGCACCTGGGCGCCCACTGAAAAAAAACCCCGAATAATCACAAACGTCGGACGATTGCTCCCACACCCAAAGTGCCAGCCAGTCAAGCTCTTGCTGCTCCTCACCGGCCATTCCCAGCGCATCTACAGCACCACAGACATCGGGGCTCTACGCTTTCCCTGACCAACAGGGCTTCGACGTTTACCACCCGCTGCACCTGGGCGCCCACTGAAATAAAACCCCGAAAAATCACAAACGTCGGACAATTGCTCCCACACCGAAAGTGCCAGCAACTCAAGCTCTTGCTGCTACTCACCGGACTTTGGCAGTGCATCTACAGCACCACAGACATCGGGGTTCTCCGCTTTCCCTGAACAACAGGGCTTCGACGTTTACCACCAGCTGCACCTGGGCGCCCACTGAAAAAAATAAATGAAAAATCACGAACGTCGGACGATTGCTCCCACACCAAAAGTGCCAGCCAGTCAAGCTCTTGCTGCTCCTCACCGGCCATTCCCAGCGCATCTACAGCACCACCGACACCGGGGCTCCGGGCTTTCCCTGACCAACAGGACTTCGACGTTTACCACCAGCTGCACCTGGGCGCCCACCTAAAAAAAATCCCCAAAAATCACAAATGTCGGACGATTGCTCCCACACCTTAATTGTCATCGGGTCACGCTACTGATACTCCTCATGGGCCATTGCCAGCGCATCTACAGCCCCACAGACATCGGGGCTCCGGGCTTTCCCTGACCATCAGGGCTTAGAAGTTTACCACCAGCAGAACCTGGGCGCCCACTGAAAGTAAAACCCCGAAGAATCACGAACGTCGGACGATTATTCCCACAGCGAAAGTGCCAGCAACTCAAGTTCCTGCTGCTACTCACCGGACTTTGGCAGTGCATCTACAGCACCACAGACATAGGGGCTCCGGGCTTTCCCTGACCAACTGGGCTTCGACGTTTACCACCAGCTGAACCTGGGCGCCCACTGAAAAAAATAAACGAAAAATAACAAACGTCGGACGATTGGTCCCACAGCGAAAGTGCCAGCCAGTCAAGCTCTTGCTGCTACTCACCGCCCATTGGCAGCGCATCTACAGTACCACAGACATCGGGGCTCCGGGCTTTCCCTGACCAACAGGGCTTCGACATTTACCACCCGCTGCACCTGGTTGACCACTGAAAAAAAACCCTGAAAAATTAAAAACGTCGGACGATTGATCCCACACTGAAAGTGCCAGCAACTGAAGCTCTTGCTGCTCCTCACCGGCCATTGGCAGCGCATCTACAGCACCACAGACATCGCGGCTCTGGGCTTTCCCTGACCAACAGGGCTTCGACATTTACCACCAGCTGCACCTAGTTGGCCACTGAAAAAAAACCCTGAAAAATCAAAAACGTCGGACAATTGATCCCACACCGAAAGTGCCAGCCAGTCAAGCTCTTGCAGTTCCTCACCGGCCACTGGCAGCTCATCTACAGCACCACAGACATCGGAGCTCCGGGCTTTCCCTGACCATCAGGGCTTCGACGTTTACCACTCGCTGCACCTGGGCTCCCACTGAAAAAAACCCCGAAAAATCACGAACGTCGGACGATTGCACCCAAACCGAAATTGCCAGCAACACAATCTCTTGCTGCTCCTCACCGGCCATTCCCAGCGCATCTACAGCACCACAGACATCGGGGCTCCGGGCATTCCCTGACGAACAGGGCTTCGAAGTTTACCACCAGCTGAACCTGGGCGCCCACTGGAAAAAAAACCCAAAAAATCACGAACGTCGGACGATTGTTCCCACATTGAAAGTGCCAGCCAGTCAAGCTCTTGCTGCTCCTCACCGCCCATTCCCAGCGCATCTACAGCACCACAGACATCGGGGCTCCGGGCTTTCCCTGACCAACAGGGCTTCGACGTTTACCACCAGCTGCACCTGGGTGCCGCCTGAAAAAAAAACTCCAACAATCACAAATGTCGGACGATTCCTGCCACACCTTAAATGCCAGCCTGTCAAGCTCTTGCTGCTACTCACCGGACATTCCCAGCGCATCTATAGCACCACAGACATCAGGGCTCTGGAATTTCCCTGACGAACAGGGCTTCGACGTTTACCACCAGCTGCACCTGGGCGCCCACTGAAATAAAACCCCCAAAAATCACGAACGTCGGACAATTGCTCCCACACCCAAAGTGCCAGCCAGTCAAGCTCTTGCTGCTCCTCACCGGACTTTGACAGTGCATCTACAGCACCACAGACATCGGGGCTCCGGGCTTTACCTGACCAACAGGGCTTCGACATTTACCACCAGCTGCACCTGGGCGCCCACTGAAAGTAAAACCCCGAAGAATCACGAACGTCGGACGATTGCTCGCACACCGAAAGTGCCAGCCAGTCAAGCTCTTGCTGCTCCTTACCGGCCATTGCCAGCCCATCTACAGCACCACAGACATCGGGGCTCCGGGCTTTCCCTGATGAACAGGGCTTCGACATTTACCATCAGCTGCACCTGGGCGCCCACTGAAAGTAAAACCCCGAAAAATCACGAACGTCGGACGATTCCTCCCACACCGAAAGTGCCAGCAACTCAAGCTCTTGCTGGTACTCACCGGACTTTGGCAGTGCATCTACAGCACCACAGACATCGGGGCTCCGGGCTTTCCCTGAACAACAGGGCTTCAACGTTTACCACCAGCTGCACCTGGGCGCCCACTGAAAAAAATAAACGAAAAATCACGAACATCGCACGATTGCTCCCACACCCAAAGTGCCAGCAAATCAAGCTCTTGCTGCTCCTCACCGGCCATTCCCAGCGCATCTACAGCACCACAGACATCGCGGCTCCGGGCTTTCCCTGACCAACAGGGCTTCGACGTTTACCACCAGCTGAACCTGGGCGCCCAGTGAATAAAAATCCCCAAAAATCACAAACATCCGACGATTGCTCCTACACTGAAAGTGCCAGCAACTCAAGCTCTTGCTGCTCCTCACCGCCCATTCCCAGCGCATCTACAGCACCACAGACATCGGGACTCTGGGCTTTCCCTGACCAACAGGGCTTCGACGTTTACCACCAGCTGCACCTGTGCGCCCACTGAAAGTAAAACCCTGAAAAATCACGAACGTCGGACGATTGCTCCCACACCGAAAGTGCCAGCCAGTCAAGCTCTAGCTGCTGAACACCGGCCATTCCCAGCGCATCTACAGCACCACAGACATCGGGGCTCCGGGCTTTCCCTGACCATCAGGGCTTCGACATTTACCACCAGCTGCACCTGGGCTCCCACTGAAAAGAACCCCGAAAAATCACGAACGTCGGACGATTGCTCCCACACCAAAAGTGCCAGACAGTCAAGCTCTAGCTGCTGAACACCGGCCATTCCCAGCGCATCTACAGCACCACAGACATCGGGGCTCCGGGCTTTCCCTGACCAACAGGGCTTAGAAGTTTACCACCAGCTGAACCTGGGCGCCCACTGAAATAAAACCCCGAAAAATCACGAACGTCGGACGATTCCTCCCTCACCGAAAGTGCCAGCAACTCAAGCTCTTGCTGCTACTCACCGGACTTTGGCAGTGCATCTACAGCACCACAGACATCGGGGTTCTGCGCTTTCCCTGAACAACAGGGCTTCAACGTTTACCACCAGCTGAACCTGGGCGCCCACTGAAAAAAATAAACGAAAAATCACGAACATCGCACGTTTGCTCCCACACCGAAAGTGCCAGCCAGTCAAGCTCTTGCTGCTCCTCACCGGCCATTCCCAGCGCATCTACAGCACCACAGACATCGGGGCTCCGGGCTTTCCCTGACCAACAGGCCTTCGACGTATACCACTAGCTAAACCTGGGCTCCCACTGAAAAGAACCCCGAAAAATCACGAACGTCGGACGATTGCTCCCACACCAAAAGTGCCAGACAGTCAAGCTCTAGCTGCTGAACACCGGCCATTCCCAGCGCATCTACAGCACCACAGACATCGGGGCTCCGGGCTTTCCCTGACCAACTGGGCTTCGACGATTACCACCAGCTGAACCTGGGCGCCCACTAAAATAAAACCCCGAAAAATCACGAACGTCGGACGATTGCTCCCACAACGAAAGTGCCAGCAACTCAAGCTCTTGCTGCTCCTCACCGGCCATTGGCAGCACATCTACAGCACCACAGACATCGGGGCTCCGGGCTTTCCCTGACCATCAGGGCTTCGACATTTACCACCAGCTGAACCTGGGCGCCCACTAAAATAAAACCCCGAAAAATCACGAACGTCGGACGATTGCTCCCACAACGAAAGTGCCAGCAACTCAAGCTCTTGCTGCTCCTCCCCGGCCATTCCCAGCGCATCTACAGGACCACAGACATCGGGGCTCTGGGCTTTCCCTGACGAACAGGGCTTCGACATTTACCACCAGCTGCACCTGGGCGCCCACTGAAAAAAAACCCCGAAAAATCACAAATGTCGGACGATTCCTGCCACACCTTAAATGCCAGCCTGTCAAGCTCTTGCTGCGCCTCACCGCCCATTCCCAGCGCATCTACAGCACCACAGACATCAGGGCTCTGGGCTTTCCCTGACGAACACGGCTTCGACGTTTACCACCCGCTGCACCTGGGCGCCCACTGAAAAAAATAAATGAAAAATCACAAACGTCGGACGATTGCTCCCACACCGAAAGTGCCAGCCAGTCAAGCTCTTGCTGCTCCTCACCAGACTTTGGCAGTGCATCTACAGCACCACAGACATTGGGGTTCTGCGCTTTCCCTGAACAACAGGGCTTCGACGTTTACCACCAGCTGAACCTGGGCGCCCACTGAAAAAAAACCCCGAAAAATCACGAACGTCGGACGATTGCTCCCACACCGAAAGTGCCAGACAGTCAAGCTCTTGCTGCTCCTCACCAGACTTTGGCAGTGCATCTACAGCACCACAGACATTGGGGTTCTGCGCTTTCCCTGAACAACAGGGCTTCGACGTTTACCACCAGCTGAACCTGGGCGCCCACTGAAAAAAAACCCCGAAAAATCACGAACGTCGGACGATTGCTCCCACACCGAAAGTGCCAGACAGTCAAGCTCTTGCTGCTCCTCACCGGCCATTGGCAGCTCATCTACAGCATCACAGATATCGGGGCTGCGGGCTTTCCGTGACCAACAGGGCTTCGACGTTTACCACCAGCTGAACCTGGGCGCCCACTGAAAGTAAGACCCTAAAAAATCACGAACGTCGGACGATTGCTCCCACACCGAAAGTGCCAGCCAGTCAAGCTCTTGCTGCTCCTCACCGGCCATTCCCAGCGCATCTACAGCACCACAGACATCGCGGCTCCGGGCTTTCCCTGACCAACAGGGCTTCGACATTTACCACCAGCTGCACCTGGTTACCCACTGAAAAAAAACCCTGAAAAATCAAAAACGTCGGACGAATGCTCCCACACCAAAAGTGCCAGCAACTCAAGCTCTTGCTGCTCCTCACCGGCCATTGCCAGCGCATCTACAGCACCACAGACATCGGGGCTCTGGGCTTTCCCTGACCAACAGGCCTTCGACGTTTACCACCAGCTGCACCTGGGCGCCCACTGAAAAAAATAAACGAAAAATCACAAACGTCGGACGATTGCTCCCACACCGAAAGTGCCAGCAACTCAAGCTCTTGCTGCTACTCACCGCCCATTGGCAGGGCATCTACAGCACCACAGACATCGGGGCTCCGAGCTTTCCCTGACCAACAGGGCTTCAACGTTTACCACCAGCTGCACCTGGGCGCCCACTGAAATAAAACCCCGAAAAATCACGAACGTCAGACGATTGCTCCCACAACGAAAGTGCCAGCCAGTCAAGCTCTTGCTGCTCCTCCCCGGCCACTCCCAGTGCATCTACAGCACCACAGACATCGGGGCTCTGGGCTTTCCCTGACGAACAGGGCTTCGACGTTTACCACCAGCTGCACCTGGGCGCCCACTGAAAAAAACCCCAAAAATCACGAACGTCGGACGATTGCTCCCACATCGAAAGTGCCAGTATGTCAGCCTCTTGCTGCTCCTCACCGACCATTGGCAGCGCATCTACAGCACCACAGACATTGGGGCTCCGGGCTTTCCCTGACCAACAGGGCTTCGACATTTACCACCAGCTGCACCTGGGCGCCCACTGAAATAAAACTCCGAAAAATCACGAACGTCGGACGATTGCTCCCACACCGAAAGTGCCAGACAGTCAAGCTCTTGCTGCTCCTCACCGCCCATTCCCAGCGCATCTACAGCACCACAGATATCGGGGCTCCGGGCTTTCCGTGACCAACAGGGCTTCGACGTTTACCACCAGCTGAACCTGGGCGCCCACTGAAAGTAAAACCCCGAAAAATCACGAACATCGGACGATTGCTCCCACACCGAAAGTGCCAGCAACACAAGCTCTTGCTGCTCCTCACCAGACTTTGGCAGTGCATCTACAGCACCACAGACATTGGGGTTCTGCGCTTTCCCTGAACAACAGGGCTTCGACGTTTACCACCAGCTGAACCTGGGCGCCCACTGAAAAAAAACCCCGAAAAATCACGAACGTCGGACGATTGCTCCCACACCGAAAGTGCCAGACAGTCAAGCTCTTGCTGCTCCTCACCGGCCATTGGCAGCTCATCTACAGCATCACAGATATCGGGGCTGCGGGCTTTCCGTGACCAACAGGGCTTCGACGTTTACCACCAGCTGAACCTGGGCGCCCACTGAAAGTAAGACCCTAAAAAATCACGAACGTCGGACGATTGCTCCCACACCGAAAGTGCCAGCCAGTCAAGCTCTTGCTGCTCCTCACCGGCCATTCCCAGCGCATCTACAGCACCACAGACATCGCGGCTCCGGGCTTTCCCTCACCAACAGGGCTTCGACATTTACCACCAGCTGCACCTGGTTACCCACTGAAAAAAAACCCTGAAAAATCAAAAACGTCGGACGAATGCTCCCACACCAAAAGTGCCAGCAACTCAAGCTCTTGCTGCTCCTCACCGGCCATTGCCAGCGCATCTACAGCACCACAGACATCGGGGCTCTGGGCTTTCCCTGACCAACAGGCCTTCGACGTTTACCACCAGCTGCACCTGGGCGCCCACTGAAAAAAATAAACGAAAAATCACAAACGTCGGACGATTGCTCCCACACCGAAAGTGCCAGCAACTCAAGCTCTTGCTGCTACTCACCGCCCATTGGCAGGGCATCTACAGCACCACAGACATCGGGGCTCCGAGCTTTCCCTGACCAACAGGGCTTCAACGTTTACCACCAGCTGCACCTGGGCTCCCACTGAAATAAAACCCCGAAAAATCACGAACGTCAGACGATTGCTCCCACAACGAAAGTGCCAGCCAGTCAAGCTCTTGCTGCTCCTCCCCGGCCACTCCCAGTGCATCTACAGCACCACAGACATCGGGGCTCTGGGCTTTCCCTGACGAACAGGGCTTCGACGTTTACCACCAGCTGCACCTGGGCGCCCACTGAAAAAAACCCCAAAAATCACGAACGTCGGACGATTGCTCCCACACCGAAAGTGCCAGTATGTCAGCCTCTTGCTGCTCCTCACCGACCATTGGCAGCGCATCTACAGCACCACAGACATTGGGGCTCCGGGCTTTCCCTGACCAACAGGGCTTCGACATTTACCACCAGCTGCACCTGGGCGCCCACTGAAATAAAACTCCGAAAAATCACGAACGTCGGACGATTGCTCCCACACCGAAAGTGCCAGACAGTCAAGCTCTTGCTGCTCCTCACCGCCCATTCCCAGCGCATCTACAGCATCACAGATATCGGGGCTCCGGGCTTTCCGTGACCAACAGGGCTTCGACGTTTACCACCAGCTGAACCTGGGCGCCCACTGAAAGTAAAACCCCGAAAAATCACGAACATCGGACGATTGCTCCCACACCGAAAGTGCCAGCAACACAAGCTCTTGCTGCTCCTCACCGGCCATTGGCAGCGCATCTACAGCACCACAGACATCGGGGCTCTGAGCTTTCCCTGACGAACAGGGCTTCGACGTTTACCACCAATTGAACCTGGGCGCCCACTGAAAAAAATAAACGAAAAATCACGAACATCGGACGATTGCTCCCACACCGAAAGTGCCAGCCTGTCAAGCTATGCTGCTTCTCACCAGCCATTCCCAGCGCATCTACAGCACCACAGACATCGGGGCTCCGGGGTTTCCCTGACCAACCGGGCTTCGACATTTACCACCAGCTGCACCTGGGTGCCCCCTGAAAAAAAAACCCCAAAAATCACGAACGTCGGACGATTCCTGCCACACCTTAAATGCCAGCCTGTCATGCTCTTGCTGCTCCTCACCGGCCATTCCCAACGCATCTACAGCACCACAGACATCGGGGCTGTGGGCTTTCCCTGACCAACATGGCTTCGACATTTACCACCAGCTGCACCTGTGCGCCCACTGAAAGTAAAACCCCGAAAAATCACGAACGTTGGACGATTGCTCCCACAACGAAAGTGCCAGCCAGCCAAGCTCTTGCTGCTCCTCACCGGCCATTGGCAGCGCATCTACAGCACCACAGACATCGTGGCTCCGGGCTTTCCCTGACCAACAGGCCTTCGACATTTACCACCAGCTGCACCTGGGCGCCCACTGAAAAAAAACCCTGAAAAATCACAAACGTCGGACGATTGCTCCCACACCAAAAGTGCCAGCCAGTCAAGCTCTTGCTGCTCCTCACCGGCCATTCCCAGCGCATCTACAGCACCACAGACATCGGGGCTCCGGGCTTTCCCTGACCAACAGGGCTTCGACGTTTACCACTCGCTGAACCTGGGCTCCCACTGAAAAGAACCCCGAAAAATCACGAACGTCGGACGATTGCTCCCACACCAAAAGTGCCAGACAGTCAAGCTCTAGCTGCTGAACAGCGGCCATTCCCAGCGCATCTACATCACCACAGACATCGGGGCTCCGGGCTTTCCCTGACCAACAGGGCTTAGAAGTTTACCACCAGCTGAACCTGGGCGCCCACTGAAATAAAACCCCGAAAAATCACGAACGTCCGACGATTGCGCCCACACCCAAAGTGTCAGCCAGTCAAGCTCTTGCTGCTGCTCACCGGACTTTGGCAGTGCATCTACAGCACCACAGACATCGGGGCTCCGGGCTTTCCCTGACCATCAGGGCTTCGACATTTACCACCAGCTGCACCTCGGCTCCCACTGAAATAAAAGCCCGAAAAATCACGAACGTCGGACGATTGCTCCCACAACGAAAGTGCCAGCCAGTCAAGCTCTTGCTGCTCCTCACCGCCCATTCCCAGCGCATCTACAGCACCACAGACATCGGGGCTCCGGGCTTTCCCTGACCAACAGGGCTTCGACGTTTACCACCAGCTGCACCTGGGCGCCCACTGGAAAAAAAACCCAAAAAATCACGAACGTCGGACGATTGTTCCCACATTGAAAGTGCCAGCCAGTCAAGCTCTTGCTGCTCCTCACCGGGCATTGGCAGCGCATCTACAGCACCACAGACATCGGGACTCCGAGCTTTCCCTGACCAACTGGGCTTCGACGTTTACCACCAGCTGCACCTGGGCGCCCACTGAAAAAAATAAACGAAAAATCACGAACATCGGACGATTGCTCCCACACCAAAAGTGCCAGCCTGTCAAGCTCTTGCTGCTACTCACCGGCCATTGGCAGGGAATCTACAGCACCACAGACATCGGGGCTCCGAGCTTTCCCTGACCAACAGGGCTTCAACGTTTACCACCAGCTGCACCTGGGCGCCCACTGAAATAAAACCCCGAAAAATCACGAACGTCGGACGATTGCTCCCACACTGAAAGTGCCAGCAACTCAAGCTCTTGCTGCTCCTCACCTCCCATTCCCAGCGCATCTACAACACCACAGACATCGGGGCTCCGGGCTTTCCCTGACCAACTGGGCTTCGACGTTTACCACCAGCTGAACCTGGGCGCCCACTGAAATAAAACCCCCAAAAAACACAAACGTCGGACTATTGCTCCCACACTGAAAGTGCCAGCCAGTCAAGCTCTTGCTGCTCCTCACCGCCCATTCCGAACGCATCTACAGCACCACAGACATCGGGGCTCCGGGCTTTCCCTGACCAACAGGGCTTCGACGTTTACCACCCGCTGCACCTGGGCGCCCACTGAAAAAAATAAACGAAAAATCACAAACGTCGGACGATTGCTCCCACACCGAAAGTGCCAGCAACTCAAGCTCTTGCTGCTCCTCACCGGCCATTGGAGGCGCATCTACAGCACCACAGACATCGGGGCTCCGGGCTTTCCCTGACCAACAGGGCTTCGACATTTACCACCAGCTGCACGTGGGCGCCCACTGAAAAAAATAAACGAAAAATCACGAACATCGCACGATTGCTCCCACACCGAAAGTGCCAGCCAGTCAAGCTCTTGCTGCTCATCACCGGCCATTCCCAGCGCATCTACAGCACCACAGACATCGGGGCTCCGGGCTTTCCCTGACCAACAGGGCTTCGACATTTACCACCAGCTGCACCTGGGCGCCCACTGAAATAAAACCCCGAAAAATCTCGAACGTCGGACGATTGCTCCCACACCAAAAGTGCCAGCCAGTCAAGCTCTTGCTGCTCCTCACCGGACAGTGGCAGTGCACCTACAGCACCACAGACATCCCGGCTCCGGGCTTTCCCTGACCAACAGGGCTTCAACGTTTACCACCAGCTGCAACTGGGCGCCCACTGAAAAAAATAAACGAAAAATCACGAACATCGCACGATTGCTCCCACACCGAAAGTGCCAGCCTGTCAAGCTCTTGCTGCTCATCACCGGCCATTCCCAGCGCATCTACAGCACCACAGACATCGGGGCTCCGGGCTTTCCCTGACCAACAGGGCTTCGACGTTTACCACCAGCTGCACCTGGGTGCCGCCTGAAAAAAAAACTCCAAAAATCACAAATGTCGGACGATTCCTGCCACACCTTAAATGCCAGCCTGTCAAGCTCTTGCTGCTACTCACCGGCCATTCCCAGCGCATCTACAGCACCACAGACATCAGGGCTCTGGACTTTCCCTGTCGAACAGGGCTTCGACGTTTACCACTCGCTGCAGCTGGGCTCCCACTGAAAAGAACCACGAAAAATCACGAACGTCGGACGATTGCTCCCACACCGAAAGTGCCAGCCTGTCAAGCTCTTGCTGCTCCTCACCGGACTTTGGCAGTGCATCTACAGCACCACAGACATCGGGGCTCCGGGATTTCCCTGACCAACAGGGCTTCGACATTTACCACCAGCTGCACCTGGGTGCCCCCTGAAAAAAAAACCCCAAAAATCACGAACGTCGGACGATTCCTGCCACACCTTAAATGCCAGCCTGTCAAGCTCTTGCTGCTCCTCAACGGCCATTCCCAGCGCATCTACAGCACCACAGACATCGGGGCTCTGGGCTTTCCCTGACCAACAGGCCTTCGATGTTTACCACCTACTGAACCTGGGCGCCCAGTGAATAAAAATCCCCAAAAATCACAAACGTCCGACGATTGCTCCCACACTGAAAGTGCCAGCAACTCAAGCTCCTGCTGCTCCTCACCGCCCATTCCCAGCGCATCTACAGCACCACAGACATCAGGGCTCTGGACTTTCCCTGACGAACAGGGCTTCGACGTTTACCACCAGCTGCACCTGGGCGCCCACTGAAAAAAACCCCAAAAATCACGAACGTCGGACGATTGCTCCCACACCGAAAGTGCCAGTATGTCAGCCTCTTGCTGCTCCTCACCGACCATTGGCAGCGCATCTACAGCACCACAGACATTGGGGCTCCGGGCTTTCCCTGACCAACAGGGCTTCGACATTTACCACCAGCTGCACCTGGGCGCCCACTGAAATAAAACTCCGAAAAATCACGAACGTCGGACGATTGCTCCCACACCGAAAGTGCCAGACAGTCAAGCTCTTGCTGCTCCTCACCGCCCATTCCCAGCGCATCTACAGCATCACAGATATCGGGGCTCCGGGCTTTCCGTGACCAACAGGGCTTCGACGTTTACCACCAGCTGAACCTGGGCGCCCACTGAAAGTAAAACCCCGAAAAATCACGAACATCGGACGATTGCTCCCACACCGAAAGTGCCAGCCTGTCAAGCTATGCTGCTTCTCACCAGCCATTCCCAGCGCATCTACAGCACCACAGACATCGGGGCTCCGGGGTTTCCCTGACCAACCGGGCTTCGACATTTACCACCAGCTGCACCTGGGTGCCCCCTGAAAAAAAAACCCCAAAAATCACGAACGTCGGACGATTCCTGCCACACCTTAAATGCCAGCCTGTCATGCTCTAGCTGCTCCTCACCGGCCATTCCCAACGCATCTACAGCACCACAGACATCGGGGCTGTGGGCTTTCCCTGACCAACATGGCTTCGACATTTACCACCAGCTGCACCTGTGCGCCCACTGAAAGTAAAACCCCGAAAAATCACGAACGTTGGACGATTGCTCCCACAACGAAAGTGCCAGCCAGCCAAGCTCTTGCTGCTCCTCACCGGCCATTGGCAGCGCATCTACAGCACCACAGACATCGTGGCTCCGGGCTTTCCCTGACCAACAGGCCTTCGACATTTACCACCAGCTGCACCTGGGCGCCCACTGAAAAAAAACCCTGAAAAATCACAAACGTCGGACGATTGCTCCCACACCAAAAGTGCCAGCCAGTCAAGCTCTTGCTGCTCCTCACCGGCCATTCCCAGCGCATCTACAGCACCACAGACATCGGGGCTCCGGGCTTTCCCTGACCAACAGGGCTTCGACGTTTACCACTCGCTGAACCTGGGCTCCCACTGAAAAGAACCCCGAAAAATCACGAACATCGGACGATTGCTCCCACACCAAAAGTGCCAGACAGTCAAGCTCTAGCTGCTGAACACCGGCCATTCCCAGCGCATCTACATCACCACAGACATCGGGGCTCCGGGCTTTCCCTGACCAACAGGGCTTAGAAGTTTACCACCAGCTGAACCTGGGCGCCCACTGAAATAAAACCCCGAAAAATCACGAACGTCCGACGATTGCGCCCACACCCAAAGTGTCAGCCAGTCAAGCTCTTGCTGCTGCTCACCGGACTTTGGCAGTGCATCTACAGCACCACAGACATCGGGGCTCCGGGCTTTCCCTGACCATCAGGGCTTCGACATTTACCACCAGCTGCACCTCGGCTCCCACTGAAATAAAAGCCCGAAAAATCACGAACGTCGGACGATTGCTCCCACAACGAAAGTGCCAGCCAGTCAAGCTCTTGCTGCTCCTCACCGCCCATTCCCAGCGCATCTACAGCACCACAGACATCGGGGCTCCGGGCTTTCCCTGACCAACAGGGCTTCGACGTTTACCACCAGCTGAACCTGGGCGCCCACTGGAAAAAAAACCCAAAAAATCACGAACGTCGGACGATTGTTCCCACATTGAAAGTGCCAGCCAGTCAAGCTCTTGCTGCTCCTCACCGGGCATTGGCAGCGCATCTACAGCACCACAGACATCGGGACTCCGGGCTTTCCCTGACCAACTGGGCTTCGACGTTTACCACCAGCTGCACCTGGGCGCCCACTGAAAAAAATAAACGAAAAATCACGAACATCGGACGATTGCTCCCACACCAAAAGTGCCAGCCTGTCAAGCTCTTGCTGCTACTCACCGGCCATTGGCAGGGAATCTACAGCACCACAGACATCGGGGCTCCGAGCTTTCCCTGACCAACAGGGCTTCAACGTTTACCACCAGCTGCACCTGGGCGCCCACTGAAATAAAACCCCGAAAAATCACGAACGTCGGACGATTGCTCCCACACTGAAAGTGCCAGCAACTCAAGCTCTTGCTGCTACTCACCTCCCATTCCCAGCGCATCTACAACACCACAGACATCGGGGCTCCGGGCTTTCCCTGACCAACTGGGCTTCGACATTTACCACCAGCTGAACCTGGGCGCCCACTGAAATAAAACCCCCAAAAAACACAAACGTCGGACTATTGCTCCCACACTGAAAGTGCCAGCCAGTCAAGCTCTTGCTGCTCCTCACCGCCCATTCCCAGCGCATCTACAGCACCACAGACATCGGGGCTCCGGGCTTTCCCTGACCAACAGGGCTTCGACGTTTACCACCCGCTGCACCTGGGCGCCCAATGAAAAAAATAAACGAAAAATCACAAACGTCGGACGATTGCTCCCACACCGAAAGTGCCAGCAACTCAAGCTCTTGCTGCTCCTCACCGGCCATTGGAGGCGCATCTACAGCACCACAGACATCGGGGCTCCGGGCTTTCCCTGACCAACAGGGCTTCGACATTTACCACCAGCTGCACGTGGGCGCCCACTGAAAAAAATAAACGAAAAATCACGAACATCGCACGATTGCTCCCACACCGAAAGTGCCAGCCAGTCAAGCTCTTGCTGCTCATCACCGGCCATTCCCAGCGCATCTACAGCACCACAGACATCGGGGCTCCGGGCTTTCCCTGACCAACAGGGCTTCGACATTTACCACCAGCTGCACCTGGGCGCCCACTGAAATAAAACCCCGAAAAATCTCGAACGTCGGACGATTGCTCCCACACCAAAAGTGCCAGCCAGTCAAGCTCTTGCTGCTCCTCACCGGACAGTGGCAGTGCACCTACAGCACCACAGACATCCCGGCTCCGGGCTTTCCCTGACCAACAGGGCTTCAACGTTTACCACCAGCTGCAACTGGGCGCCCACTGAAAAAAATAAACGAAAAATCACGAACATCGCACGATTGCTCCCACACCGAAAGTGCCAGCCAGTCAAGCTCTTGCTGCTCATCACCGGCCATTCCCAGCGCATCTACAGCACCACAGACATCGGGGCTCCGGGCTTTCCCTGACCAACAGGGCTTCGACGTTTACCACCAGCTGCACCTGGGTGCCGCCTGAAAAAAAAACTCCAAAAATCACAAATGTCGGACGATTCCTGCCACACCTTAAATGCCAGCCTGTCAAGCTCTTGCTGCTACTCACCGGCCATTCCCAGCGCATCTACAGCACCACAGACATCAGGGCTCTGGACTTTCCCTGTCGAACAGGGCTTCGACATTTACCACCAG
Organism: Chlamydotis macqueenii; assembly: GCF_036417535.1. Lineage (NCBI taxonomy): Eukaryota > Metazoa > Chordata > Aves > Otidiformes > Otididae > Chlamydotis > Chlamydotis macqueenii. The sequence continues at coordinate 158,495 of NW_028239200.1, forward strand.
CTGCACCTGGGCTCCCACTGAAAAAAAACCCTGAAAAATCAAAAACGTCGGACGATTGCTCCCACAACGAAAGTGCCAGCCTGTCAAGCTCTTGCTGCTCCTCACCGCCCATTCCCAGCGCATCTACAGCACCACAGACATCGGGGCTCCGGGCTTTCCCTGACCAACAGGGCTTCGACGTTTACCACTCGCTGCAGCTGGGCTCCCACTGAAAAGAACCACGAAAAATCACGAACGTCGGACGATTGCTCCCACACCGAAATTGCCAGCCTGTCAAGCTCTTGCTGCTCCTCACCGGACTTTGGCAGTGCATCTACAGCACCACAGACATCGGGGCTCCGGGATTTCCCTGACCAACAGGGCTTCGACATTTACCACCAGCTGCACCTGGGTGCCCCCTGAAAAAAAAACCCCAAAAATCACGAACGTCGGACGATTCCTGCCACACCTTAAATGCCAGCCTGTCAAACTCTTGCTGCTACTCACCGGCCATTCCCAGCGCATCTACAGCACCACAGACATCGGGGCTCTGGGCTTTCCCTGACCAACAGGCCTTCGATGTTTACCACCTACTGAACCTGGGCGCCCAGTGAATAAAAATCCCCAAAAATCACAAACGTCCGACGATTGCTCCCACACTGAAAGTGCCAGCAACTCAAGCTCCTGCTGCTCCTCACCGCCCATTCCCAGCGCATCTACAGCACCACAGACATCAGGGCTCTGGACTTTCCCTGACGAACAGGGCTTCGACGTTTACCACCAGCTGAACCTGGGCGCCCACTGGAAAAAAACCCTGAAAAATCACGAACGTCGGACGATTGCTCCCACACCAAAAGTGCCAGCCAGCCAAGCTCTTGCTGCTACTCACCGCCCATTGGCAGCGCATCTACAGCACCACAGGTATCGGGGCTCCGAGCTTTCCCTGACCAACAGGGCTTCGACGTTTACCACCAGCTGAACCTGGGCGCCCACTGAAATAAAACCCCGAAAAATCACGAACGTCGGACGATTGCTCCCACACCTTAAATGCCAGCCTGTCAAGCTCTTGCTGCTCCTCACCGCCCATTCCCAGCGCATCTACAGCACCACAGACATCAGGGCTCTGGACTTTCCCTGACCAACAGGGCTTCGACATTTACCACCAGCTGAACCTGGGCGCCCACTGAAAAGAACCCCGAAAAATCACGAACGTCGGACAATTGCTCCCACACCGAAAGTGCCAGCAACTCAAGCTCTTGCTGCTCCTCAGCGGCCATTCCCAGCGCATCTACAGCACCACAGACATCGGGGCTCTACGCTTTCCCTGACCAACAGGGCTTCGACGTTTACCACCCGCTGCACCTGGGCGCCCACTGAAATAAAACCCCGAAAAATCACGAACGTCGGACAATTGCTCCCACACCAAAAGTGCCAGCAACACAAGCTCTTGCTGCTCCTCAGCGGCCATTCCCAGCGCATCTACAGCACCACAGACATCGGGGCTCTACGCTTTCCCTGACCAACAGGGCTTCGACGTTTACCACCAGCTGAACCTGGGCGCCCACTGAAATAAAACCCCGAAAAATCACGAACGTCGGACGATTGCTCCCACACCGAAAGTGCCAGCAACTCAAGCTCTTGCTGCTACTCACCGGACTTTGGCAGTGCATCTACAGCACCACAGACATCGGGGTTCTCCGCTTTCCCTGAACAACAGGGCTTCGACGTTTACCACCAGCTGCACCTTGGCGCCCACTGAAAAAAATAAATGAAAAATCACGAACGTCGGACGATTGCTCCCACACCAAAAGTGCCAGCCAGTCAAGCTCTTGCTGCTCCTCACCGGCCATTCCCAGCGCATCTACACCACCACCGACACCGGGGCTCCGGGCGTTCCCTGACCAACAGGCCTTCGACGTTTACCACTAGCTGAACCTGGGCGCCCCCTGAAAAAAAACCCTGAAAAATGACGAACGTCGGACGATTGCTCCCACACCAAAAGTGCCAGCCAGTCAAGCTCTTGCTGCTCCTCACCGGACAGTGGCAGTGCATCTACAGCACGACAGACATCGGGGATCCGGGCTTTCCCTGACCAACAGGGCTTCGACATTTACCACCAGCTGCACCTGGGCCCCCACTGAAAAGAACCCCGAAAAATCACGAACGTCGGACGATTGCTCCCACACCGAAAGTGCCAGCCAGTCAAGCTCTTGCTGCTCCTCCCCGGCCATTCCCAGCGCATCTACAGCACCACAGACATCGGGGCTCCGGGCTTTCCCTGACAAACAGGGCTTCGACGTTTACCACCAGCTGCACCTGGGCACCCACTGAAATAAAACCCCGAAAAATCACGAACGTCGGACGATTGCTCCCACACCAAAAGTGCCAGCAACTCAAGCTCTTGCTGCTCCTCACCTCCCATTCCCAGCGCATCTACAGCACCACAGACATCGGGGCTCTGGGCTTTCCCTGACAAACAGGGCTTCAACGTTTACCACCAGCTGCACCTGGGCGCCCGCTGAAAAAAATAAAAGAAAAATCACGAACGTCGGACGATTGCTCCCACAGCAAAAGTGCCAGCCAGTCAAGCTCTTGCTGCTCCTCACCAGCCATTCCCAGCGCATCTACAGCACCACAGACATCGCGGCTCCGGGCTTTCCCTGACCAACAGGGCTTCGACGTTTACCACTCGCTCAACCTGGGCTCCCACTGAAAAGAACACCGAAAAGTCACGAACGTCGCACGATTGCTCTCACACCAAAAGTGCCAGACAGTCAAGCTCTTGCTGCTGCTCACCGGCCATTGCCAGCCCATCTACAGCACCACAGACATCGTGGCTCCGGGCTTTCCCTGACCAAAGGGGCTTCGAAGTTTACCACCAGCTGCACCTGGGCGCCCACTGAAATAAAACCCCGAAAAATCACGAACGTCGGACGACTGCTGCCACACCCAAAGTGCCAGCCAGTCAAGCTCTTGCTGCTCCTCACCGGACAGTGGCAGTGCATCTACAACACCACAGACATCGGGGCTCCGGGCTTTCCCTGACCAACAGGGCTTCGACGTTTACCACTCGCTGAACCTGGGCTCCCACTGAAAATAACCCCGAAAAATCACGAACGTCGGACGATTGCTCCCACAACGAAAGTGCCAGCCAGTCAAGCTCTTGCTGCTCCTCACCGGCCATTCCCAGCGCATCTACAGCACCACAGACATCGGGGCTCCGGGCTTTCCCTGACCAACAGGGCTTCGACGTTTACCACCAGCTGCACATGGGCGCCCACTAAAAAAAATAAACGAAATATCACGAACATCAGACGATTCCTGCCACACCTTAAATGCCAGCCAGTCAAGCTCATGCTGCTTCTCACCAGCCGTTCCCAGCGCATCTACAGCACCACAGACATCGGGGCTCCAGGCTTTCCCTGACCAACAGGGCTTCGACATTTACCACCAGCTGAACCTGGGCGCCCACTGAAAAGAACCCCGAAAAATCACGAACGTCGGACGATTGCTCCCACACCGAAATTGCCAGCCAGTCAAGCTGTAGGTGCTCCTCACCTTCCATTCCCAGCGCATCTACAGCACCACAGACATCGGGGCTCCGGGCGTTCCCTGACCAACAGGGCTTAGAAGTTTATTACCAGCTGAACCTAGGCGCCCACTGGAAAAAAAATCCCCAAATATCATGAACGTCGGACGATTGCTCTCACAGCAAAAGTGCCAGCCACTCAAGCTCTTGCTACCCCTCACCGGCCATTCCCAGCGCATCTACAGCACCACAGACATCGGGGCTCCGGGCTTTCCCTGACGAACAGGGCTTCGACGTTTACCACCAGCTGCACCTGGGCTCCCACTGAAATAAAACCCCGAAAAATCACGAACGTCGGACGATTGCTCCCACACCAAAAGTGCCAGCAACTCAAGCTCTTGCTACCCCTCACCGGCCATTCCCAGCGCATCTACAGCACCACAGACATCGGGGCTCCGGGCTTTCCCTGACCAACAGGGCTTCGACGTTTACCACCAGTTGCACCTGGGCACCCACTGAAAAAAAAACCCCCAAAATCACAAACATCAGACGATTGCTCCCACACCGAAAGTGCCAGCCAGTCAAGCTCTTTGTGCTCCTCACCGGCCATTGGCGGCGCATCTACAGCACCACAGACATCGGGGCTCCGGGCTTTCCCTGACCAACAGGGCTTTGACGTTATACCACCCGCTGCACCTCGGCACCCACTGAAAAAAATAAACGAAAAATCATGAACATCGGACGATTGCTCCCACACCGAAAGTGCCAGCAACACAAGCTCTTCCTGCTCCTGACCGCCCATTCCCAGCGCATCTAGAGCACCACAGACATCGCGGCTCCGGGCTTTCCCTGACCAACAGGCCTTTGACATTTACCACCAGCTGCACCTGGTTGCCCACTGAAAAAAAACCCTGAAAAATCAAAAACGTCGGACGATTGCTCCCACACCAAAAGTGCCAGACAGTCAAGCTCTTCCTGCTCCTCACCTCCCATTGGCAGCGCATGTACAGCACCACAGACATCACGGCTCCGGGCTTTCCCTGACCAACAGGGCTTCGACGTTTACCACTAGCTAAACCTGGGCTCCCACTAAAAAAAAATCCCGAAAACTCAAAAACGTCCGACGATTCCTGCCACACCGAAAGTGCCAGCCTATCAAGCTCTTGCTGCTCGTCCCCGGCCATTGGCAGCACATCTACAGCACCAAAGACATCGCGGCTCCGGGCTTTCCCTGACCAACAGGGCTTCGATGTTTACCACCAGCTGCAAATGGGCGCCCACTGAAATAAAACCCCGAAAAATCACGAACATCGGACGATTGCTCCCACACCAAAAGTGCCAGACAGTCAAGCTCTTGCTGCTACTCACCGGACTTTGGCAGTGCATCTACAGCACCACAGATATCGGTGTTCTGCGCTTTCCCTGACCAACAGGGCTTCGACGTTTACCACCAGCCGCACCTGGGCGCCCACTGAAAAAAATAAATGAAAAATCACGAACGTCGGACGATTCCTCCCACACCGAAAGTGCCAGCCAGTCAAGCTCTTGCTGCTCCTCACCGGCCATTGGCAGCGCATCTACAGCACCACAGACATCGGGGCTCTGGGCTTTCCCTGACCAACAGGGCTTCGACATTTACCACCAGCTGCACCTGGGCGCCCACTGAAATAAAACCCCGAAAAATCACGAACATCGGACGATTGCTCCCACACCAAAAGTGCCAGCAACTTAAACTCTTGCTGCTACTCACCGGACTTTGGCAGTGCATCTACAGCACCACAGACATCGGGGTTCTGCGCTTTCCCTGACCAACAGGGCTTCGACGTTTACCACCAGCTGAAATTGGGCGCCCGCTGAAAAAAATAAAAGAAAAATCACGAACGTCGGACGATTCCTCCCACAGCAAAAGTGCCAGCCAGTCAAGCTCTTGCTGCTCCTCACCGGCCATTGGCAGCGCATCTACAGCACCACAGACATCGGGGCTCCGAGCTTTCCCTGACCAACAGGGCTTCGACGTTTACCACCAGCTGCACCTGGGCGCCCACTGAAAAAAAACCCTAAAAATCAGGAACATCGGACGATTGCTCCCACATTGAAAGTGCCAGCAACACAAGCTCTTGCTGCTGCTCACTGCCCATACCCAGCGCATCTACAGCACCACAGACATCGGGGCTCCGGGCTTTCCATGACCAACAGGGCTTAGACGTTTACCAGCAGCTGCACCTGGGCACCCACTGAAAAAAAACCTTGAAAAATCACGAAGATCGGACGATTTCTCCCACACCGAAAGTGCCAGCCAGTCAGGCTCTTGCTGCTAATCACCGCCCATTCCCAGCGCATCTACAGCACCACAGACATTTGGGCTCCGGACTTTCCCTGACTAACAGCACTTCGACGTTTACCACCAGCTGAACATGGGTGCCCATTAAAAAAAAAACCCGAAAAAAACACAAACGTCGGGCGATTGCTCCCACACCGAAAGTGCCAGCCAGTCAAGCTCTTGCTGCTCCTCACCGGCCATTGGAAGCGCATCTACAGCACCACAGACATCGGGGCTCCGGGCTTTCCCTGACCAACAGGGCTTCGACGTTTACCACCAGCTGCACCTGGGCTCCCACTGAAATAAAACCCCGAAAAATCACGAACGTCGGACGATTGCTCCCACACCAAAAGTGCCAGCAACTCAAGCTCTTGCTGCTCCTCACCTCCCATTCCCAGCGCATCTACAGCACCACAGACATCGGGGCTCTGGGCTTTCCCTGACAAACAGGGCTTCGACATTTACCACCAGCTGCACCTGGGCGCCCACTGAAATAAAACCCCGAAAAATCACGAACATCGGACGATTGCTCCCACACCAAAAGTGCCAGCAACTTAAACTCTTGCTGCTACTCACCGGACTTTGGCAGTGCATCTACAGCACCACAGACATCGGGGTTCTGCGCTTTCCCTGACCAACAGGGCTTCGACGTTTACCACCAGCTGAACCTGGGCGCCCGCTGAAAAAAATAAAAGAAAAATCACGAACGTCGGACGATTCCTCCCACAGCAAAAGTGCCAGCCAGTCAAGCTCTTGCTGCTCCTCACCAGCCATTCCCAGCGCATCTACAGCGCCACAGACATCGCGCCTCCGGACTTTGCCTGACCAACAGGGCTTCGACGTTTACCACCAGCTGCACCTGGTTGCCCACTGAAAAAAAAACCCTGAAAAATCAAAAACGTCGGACGATTGATCCCACACCGAAAGTGCCAGCCAGTCAAGCTCTTGCTGTTCCTCACCGGCCATTGGCAGCGCATCTACAGCACCACAGACATCGGGGCTCCAGGCTTTCCCTGACCAACAGGGCTTCGACTTTTACCATCAGCTGCACCTGGGCGCCCACTGAAAAGAACCCCGAAAAATCACGAACATCGGACGATTGCTCCCACACCGAAAATGCCAGCAACTCAAGCTCTTGCTGCTCCTCACCGGCCACTGGAAGCGCATCTACAGCACCACAGACATCGCGGCTCCGGGCTTTCCCTGACGAACCGGGCTTCGACATTTACCACCAGCTGCACCTGGGTGCCCACTGAAAAAAAAACCCCGAAAAATCACGAACGTCGGACGATTGCTCCCACACCGAAAGTGCCAGCCTGTCAAGCTCATGCTGCTTCCAACCAGCCATTCCCAGCGCATCTACAGCGCCACAGACATCGGGGCTCCGGGCTTTCCCTGACGAACCGGGCTTCGACATTTACCACCAGCTGCACCTGGGTGCCCACTGAAAAAAAAACCCCGAAAAATCACGAACATCGGACGATTGCTCCCACACCAAAAGTGCCAGCCAGTCAAGCTCTTGCTGCTCCTCACCGGAATTTGGCAGCCCATCTACAGCACCACAGACATCGGGGCTCCGGGCTTTCCCTGACCAACAGGGCTTCGAAGTTTACCACCAGCTGCACCTGGGCGCCAACTGAAATAAAATCCCGAAAAATCACGAACGTCGGACAATTGCTCCCACACCAAAAGTGCCAGACAGTCAACCTCTAGCTGCTCCTCACCGGGCATTCCCAGCGCATCTACAGCACCACAGACATCGGGGCTCCGGGCTTTCCCTGACCAACAGGGCTTCGACATTTACCACCAGCTGCACCTGGTTATCCACTGAAAAAAAAACCCTAAAAAATCAAAAACGTCGGACAATTGCTCCCACACCAAAAGTGCCAGCCAGTCAAGCTCTTGCTGCTCCTCACCGGCCATTCCCAGCGCATCTACAGCACCACAGACATCGCGGCTCCGGGCTTTCCCTGACCAACAGGCCTTCGATATTTACCACCAGCTGCACCTGGGCGCCCACTGAAAAAAATAACGAAATATCACGAACATCAGACGATTGCTCCCACACCGAAAGTGCCAGCAACTCAAGCTCATGCTGCTTCTCACCGGACTTTGGCAGTGCATCTACAGCACCACAGACATCGCGGCTCCGGGCTTTCCCTGACCAACAGGGCTTCGACGTTTACCACCAGGTGCACCTGCGCTCCCACTGAAAAAAAACCCCGAAAAATCACGAACGTCGGACGATTGCTCCCACACCGAAAGTGCCAGCAACTCAAGCTCATGCTGCTTCTCACCGGACTTTGGCAGTGCATCTACAGCACCACAGACATCGGGGCTCCGGGCTTTCCCTGACCAACAGGGCTTCGATGTTTACGACCAGCTGCACCTGGGCGCCCACTGAAAAAAAACCCCGAAAAATCACAAACGTTGGACGATTCCTGCCACACCTTAAATGCCAGCCTCTCAAGCTCTTGCTGCTCCTCACCGCCCATTCCCAGCGTATCTACAGCACCACAGACATCAGGGCTCTGGACTTTCCCTGACGATCAGGGCTTCGACGTTTACCACCAGCTGAACCTGGGCGCCCACTGAAAAGAACCCCGAAAAATCACGAACGTCGGACAATTGCTCCCACACCAAAAGTGCCAGCAACACAAGCTCTTGCTGCTCCTCAGCGGCCATTGGCAGCGCATCTACAGCGCCACAGACATCGGGGCTCCGGGCTTTCCCTGACCAACAGGGCTTTGACTGTTACCACCAGCTGCACCTGGGCTCCCACTGAAAAAAAACCCCGAATAATCACAAACGTCGGACGATTCCTCCCACACCCAAAGTGCCAGCCAGTCAAGCTCTTGCTGCTCCTCACCGGCCATTCCCAGCGCATCTACAGCACCACAGACATCGGGGCTCTACGCTTTCCCTGACCAACAGGGCTTCGACGTTTACCACCCGCTGCACCTGGGCGCCCACTGAAAAAAATAAATGAAAAATCACGAACGTCGGACGATTGCTCCCACACCGAAAGTGCCAGCAACTCAAGCTCTTGCTGCTCCTCACCGGACTTTGGCAGTGCATCTACAGCACCACAGACATCGGGGTTCTCCGCTTTCCCTGAACAACAGGGCTTCGACGTTTACCACCAGCTGCACCTGGGCGCCCACTGAAAAAAATAAATGAAAAATCACGAACGTCGGACGATTGCTCCCACACCAAAAGTGCCAGCCAGTCAAGCTCTTGCTGCTCCTCACCGGCCATTCCCAGCGCATCTACAGCACCACAGACATCAGGGCTCTGGACTTTCCGTGACGATCAGGGCTTCGACGTTTACCACCAGCTGCACCTGGGCTCCCACTGAAAAGAACCCCGAAAAATCACGAACTTCGGACGATTACTCCCACACCGAAAGTGCCAGCAACTCAAGCTCTTGCTGCTACTCACCGGCCATTCCCAGCGCATCTACAGCACTACAGACATCGGGGCTCCGGGCTTTCCCTGACGAACCAGGCTTCGACGTTTACCACCAGCTGCACCTGGGCGCCCACTGAAAAAAATAAACGAAAAATCACGAACATCGGACGATTGCTCCCACACCAAAAGTGCCAGCCAGTCAAGCTCTTGCTGCTCCTCCCCGGCCATTGGCAGCGCATCTACAGCACCACAGATATCGGGGCTCCGGGCTTTCCCTGACAAACAGGGCTTCGACGTTTACCACCAGCTGAACCTGGGCGCCCACTGGAAAAAATAAACGAAATACCACGAACATCAGAAGATTGCTCCCACACCGAAAGTGCCAGCCAGTCAAGCTCATGCTGCTCCTCACCGCCCATTCCCAGCGCATCTACAGCACCACAGACATCGTGGCTCTGGGCTTTCCCTGACCAACAGGACTTCGACGTTTACCACCAGCTGCACCTGGGCGCCAACTGAAATAAAACCCTGAAAAATCACGAACGTCGGACGATTGGTCCCACACCAAAAGTGCCAGCCTGTCAAGCTCTTGCTGCTCCTCAACGGCCATTCCCAGCGCATCTACAGCACCACAGACATCGGGGTTCTGCGCTTTCCCTGAATAACAGGGCTTCGACGTTTACCACCAGCTGCACCTGGGCGCCAACTGAAATAAAACCCTGAAAAATCACGAACGTCGGACGATTGCTCCCACACCAAAAGTGCCAGCCTGTCAAGCTCTTGCTGCCCCTCACCGCCCATTCCCAGCGCATCTACAGCACCACAGACATCGGGGCTCCGGGCTTTCCCTGATGAACAGGGCTTCGACGTTTACCACCAGCTGCACCTGGGCACCCACTGAAAGTAAAACCCCGAAAAATCACGAACGTCGGACGATTGCTCCCACACCTGAAGTGCCAGCAACTCAAGCTCTTGCTGCTACTCACCGGCCATTGGCAGCGCATCTACAGCACCACAGACATCGGGGCTCCGGGCTTTCCCTGACGAACCGGGCTTCGACATTTACCACCAGCTGCACCTGGGTGCCCCCTGAAAAAAAAACCCCAAAAATCACAAACGTCGAACGATTCCTGCCACACCTTAAATGCCAGCCTGTCAAGCTCTTGCTGCTCCTCACCGGCCATTCCCACCGCATCTACAACACCGCAGACATTGGGGCTCCGGGCTTTCCCTGACCAACAGGGCTTCGACGTTTACCACCACCTGAACCTGGGCTCCCACTGAAATAAAACCCCGAAAAACCACGAACGTCGGACGATTGCTCCCACACTAAAAGTGCCAGCCAGTCAAGCTCTTGCAGCTACTCACCGGACTTTGGCAGTGCATCTACAGCACCACAGACATCGGGGCTCCGGGCTTTCCCTGAACAACAGGGCTTCAACGTTTACCACCAGCTGCACCTGGTTGCCCACTGAAAAAAAACCCTGAAAAATGACGAACGTCGGACGATTGCTCCCACACCACAAGTGCCAGACAGTCAAGCTCTAGCTGCTGAACACCGGCCATTGGCAGTGTATCTACAGCACCACAGACATCGGGGCTCCGGGCTTTCCCTGACCAACAGGGCTTCGACGTTTACCACCAGATGAACCCGGGCGCCCACTGAAATAAAACCCTGAAAAATCACGAACGTCCGACGATTGCTCCCACACCCAAAGTGCCAGCCAGTCAAGCTCTTGCTGCTCCTCACCGGCCATTCCCAGCGCATCTACAGCACCACAGACATCGGGGCTCCGAGCTTTCCCTGATGAACAGGGCTTCGACGTTTACCACCAGCTGCACCTGGGCGCCCACTGAAAAAAAACCCCGAAAAATCACGAACATCGGACGATTGCTCCCACAACGAAAGTGCCAGCCTGTCAAGCTCTTGCTGCTCCTCAACGGCCATTGGCAGCGCATCTACAGCACCACAGACATCGCGGCTCCAGGCTTTCCCTGACCAACAGGGCTTCGACGTTTACCACCAGCTGAACCTGGGCGCCCACTGGAAAAAAAACCCAAAAAATCACGAACGTCGGACGATTGTTCCCACATTGAAAGTGCCAGCCAGTCAAGCTCTTGCTGCTGCTCACCGGCCATTGGCAGCGCATGTACAGCACCACAGACATCGCGGCTCCGGGCTTTCCCTGACCAACAGGGCTTCGACGTTTACCATCAGCTGCACCTGGGCGCCCACTGAAATAAAACCCCGAAAAATCACGAACATCGGACGATTGCTCCCACACCGAAAGTGCCAGCAACTCAAGCTCATGCTGCTTCTCACCGGACTTTGGCAGTGCATCTACAGCACCACAGACATCGCGGCTCCGGGCTTTCCCTGACCAACAGGGCTTCGACGTTTACCACCAGGTGCACCTGCGCTCCCACTGAAAAAAAACCCCGAAAAATCACGACCGTCGGACGATTACTCCCACACCGAAAGTGCCAGCAACTAAAGCTCCTGCTGCTACTCACCGGACATTGGCAGTGCATCTACAGCACCACAGACATCGGGGCTCCGGGCTTTCCCAGACCAACAGGGCTTCGATGTTTACCACCAGCTGCACCTGGGCGCCCACTGAAAAAAAACCCCGAAAAATCACAAACGTTGGACGATTCCTGCCACACCTTAAATGCCAGCCTGTCAAGCTCTTGCTGCTCCTCACCGCCCATTCCCAGCGCATCTACAGCACCACAGACATCAGGGCTCTGGACTTTCCCTGACGATCAGGGCTTCGACGTTTACCACCAGCTGAACCTAGGCGCCCACTGAAAAGAACCCCGAAAAATCACGAACGTCGGACAATTGCTCCCACACCAAAAGTGCCAGCAACACAAGCTCTTGCTGCTCCTCAGCGGCCATGGGCAGCGCATCTACAGCGCCACAGACATCGGGGCTCCGGGCTTTCCCTGACCAACAGGGCTTTGACTGTTACCACCAGCTGCACCTGGGCTCCCACTGAAAAAAAACCCCGAATAATCACAAACGTCGGACGATTGCTCCCACACCCAAAGTGCCAGCCAGTCAAGCTCTTGCTGCTCCTCACCGGCCATTCCCAGCGCATCTACAGCACCACAGACATCGGGGCTCTACGCTTTCCCTGACCAACAGGGCTTCGACGTTTACCACCCGCTGCACCTGGGCGCCCACTGAAATAAAACCCCGAAAAATCACAAACGTCGGACAATTGCTCCCACACCGAAAGTGCCAGCAACTCAAGCTCTTGCTGCTACTCACCGGACTTTGGCAGTGCATCTACAGCACCACAGACATCGGGGTTCTCCGCTTTCCCTGAACAACAGGGCTTCGACGTTTACCACCAGCTGCACCTGGGCGCCCACTGAAAAAAATAAATGAAAAATCACGAACGTCGGACGATTGCTCCCACACCAAAAGTGCCAGCCAGTCAAGCTCTTGCTGCTCCTCACCGGCCATTCCCAGCGCATCTACAGCACCACCGACACCGGGGCTCCGGGCTTTCCCTGACCAACAGGGCTTCGACGTTTACCACCAGCTGCACCTGGGCGCCCACCTAAAAAAAATCCCCAAAAATCACAAATGTCGGACGATTGCTCCCACACCTTAATTGTCATCGGGTCACGCTACTGATACTCCTCATGGGCCATTGCCAGCGCATCTACAGCCCCACAGACATCGGGGCTCCGGGCTTTCCCTGACCATCAGGGCTTAGAAGTTTACCACCAGCAGAACCTGGGCGCCCACTGAAAGTAAAACCCCGAAGAATCACGAACGTCGGACGATTATTCCCACAGCGAAAGTGCCAGCAACTCAAGTTCCTGCTGCTACTCACCGGACTTTGGCAGTGCATCTACAGCACCACAGACATCGGGGCTCCGGGCTTTCCCTGACCAACTGGGCTTCGACGTTTACCACCAGCTGAACCTGGGCGCCCACTGAAAAAAATAAACGAAAAATAACAAACGTCGGACGATTGGTCCCACAGCGAAAGTGCCAGCCAGTCAAGCTCTTGCTGCTACTCACCGCCCATTGGCAGCGCATCTACAGCACCACAGACATCGGGGCTCCGGGCTTTCCCTGACCAACAGGGCTTCGACATTTACCACCCGCTGCACCTGGTTGACCACTGAAAAAAAACCCTGAAAAATTAAAAACGTCGGACGATTGATCCCACACTGAAAGTGCCAGCAACTGAAGCTCTTGCTGCTCCTCACTGGCCATTGGCAGCGCATCTACAGCACCACAGACATCGCGGCTCTGGGCTTTCCCTGACCAACAGGACTTCGACATTTACCACCAGCTGCACCTAGTTGGCCACTGAAAAAAAACCCTGAAAAATCAAAAACGTCGGACAATTGATCCCACACCGAAAGTGCCAGCCAGTCAAGCTCTTGCAGTTCCTCACCGGCCACTGGCAGCTCATCTACAGCACCACAGACATCGGAGCTCCGGGCTTTCCCTGACCATCAGGGCTTCGACGTTTACCACTCGCTGCACCTGGGCTCCCACTGAAAAAAACCCCGAAAAATCACGAACGTCGGACGATTGCACCCAAACCGAAATTGCCAGCAACACAATCTCTTGCTGCTCCTCACCGGCCATTCCCAGCGCATCTACAGCACCACAGACATCGGGGCTCCGGGCATTCCCTGACGAACAGGGCTTCGAAGTTTACCACCAGCTGAACCTGGGCGCCCACTGGAAAAAAAACCCAAAAAATCACGAACGTCGGACGATTGTTCCCACATTGAAAGTGCCAGCCAGTCAAGCTCTTGCTGCTCCTCACCGGCCATTCCCAGCGCATCTACAGCACCACAGACATCGGGGCTCCGGGCTTTCCCTGACCAACAGGGCTTCGACGTTTACCACCAGCTGCACCTGGGTGCCGCCTGAAAAAAAAACTCCAACAATCACAAATGTCGGACGATTCCTGCCACACCTTAAATGCCAGCCTGTCAAGCTCTTGCTGCTACTCACCGGACATTCCCAGCGCATCTATAGCACCACAGACATCAGGGCTCTGGAATTTCCCTGACCAACAGGGCTTCGACGTTTACCACCAGCTGCACCTTGGCGCCCACTGAAAAAAAAACCGCAAAAATCACGAACGTCGGACGATTGCTCCCACACCGAAAGTGCCAGCCTGTCAAGCTCTTGCTGCTCCTCACCGCCCATTCCCAGCGCATCTACAGCACCACAGACATCGGGGCTCCGGGCTTTCCCTGACCAACAGGGCTTCGACGTTTACCACCAGCTGCACCTGGGCGCCCACTGAAATAAAAACCCCAAAAATCACAAATGTCAGACGATTCCTGCCACACCTTAAATGCCAGCCTGTCAAGCTCTTGCTGCTCCTCACCGTCCATTCCCAGCGCATCTACAGCACCACAGGTATCGGGGCTCCGAGCTTTCCCTGACCAACAGGGCTTCGACATTTACCACCAGCTGCACCTGGGCTCCCACTGAAATAAAACCCCGAAAAATCACGAACGTCGGACGATTCCTCCCACACCGAAAGTGCCAGCAACTCAAGCTCTTGCTGCTACTCACCGGACTTTGGCAGTGCATCTACAGCACCACAGACATCGGGGTTCTGCGCTTTCCCTGAACAACAGGGCTTCGACGTTTACCAACAGCTGCACCTGGGTGCCCCCTGAAAAAAAAACCCCAAAAATCACAAATGTCAGACGATTCCTGCCACACCTTAAATGCCAGCCTGTCAAGCTCTTGCTGCTCCTCACCGTCCATTCCCAGCGCATCTACAGCACCACAGGTATCGGGGCTCCGAGCTTTCCCTGACCAACAGGGCTTCGACATTTACCACCAGCTGCACCTGGGCTCCCACTGAAATAAAACCCCGAAAAATCACGAACGTCGGACGATTGCTCCCACACCAAAAGTGCCAGCAACTCAAGCTCTTGCTGCTCCTCACCGGACTTTGGCAGTGCATCTACAGCACCACAGACATCGGGGCTCCGGGATTTCCCTGACGAACAGGGCTTCGACGTTTACCACCAGCTGAACCTGGGCGCCCACTGAAAAAAAAAACCCAGAAATCACAAATGTCGGACGATTCCTGCCACACCTTAAATGCCAGCCTGTCAAGCTCTTGCTGCTACTCACCGGCCATTCCCAGCGCATCTACAGCACCACAGACACCGGGGCTCCGGGCTTTCCCTGACCAACAGGGCTTCGACATTTACCACCAGCTGCACCTAGTTGCCCACTGAAAAAAAACCCTGAAAAATGACTAACGTCGGACTATTGCTCCCACACCAAATGTGCCAGCCTGTCAAGCTCTTGCTGCTCCTCACCGGACAGTGGCAGTGCATCTACAGCACCACAGACATCGGGGCTCCGGGCTTTCCCTGACCAACAGGGCTTAGAAGTTTACCACCAGCTGAACCTGGGCGCCCACTGAAATAAAACCCCGAAAAATCACGAACATCGGACGATTGCTCCCACACCCAAAGTGCCAGCCAGTCAAGCTCTTGCTGCTCCTCACCGCCCATTCCCAGCGCATCTACAGCACCACAGACATCGGGGCTCCGGGCTTTCCCTGACCAACAGGGCTTCGACGTTTACCACCAGCTGCACCTAGTTGGCCACTGAAAAAAAACCCTGAAAAATCAAAAACGTCGGACGATTGAACCCACACTGAAAGTGCCAGCCAGTCAAGCTCTTGCTGCTCCTCACCGGCCATTGGAGTCGCATCTACAGCACCACAGACATCGGGGCTCCGGGCTTTCCCTGACCATCAGGGCTTCGACGTTTACCACCAGCTGAACCTGGGCGCCCACTGAAAAAAAACCCTGAAAAATGACGAACGTCGGACGATTGCTCCCACACCAAAAGTGCCAGACAGTCAAGCTCTAGCTGCTGAACACCGGCCATTCCCAGCGCATCTACAGCACCACAGACATCGGGGCTCCGGGCTTTCCCTGACCAACAGGGCTTCGACATTTACCACCAGCTGCACCTGGGCGCCCACTGAAATAAAACCCCCAAAAATCACGAACGTCGGACGATTCCTCCCACACCGAAAGTGCCAGCCAGTCAAGCTCTTGCTGCTCCTCACCGGACTTTGGCAGTGCATCTACAGCACCACAGACATCGGGGCTCCGGGCTTTCCCTGACCAACAGGGCTTCGACGTTTACCACCAGCTGCACCTGGGCGCCCACTGAAAAAAAACCCCGAATAATCACAAACATCGGACGATTGCTCCCACACCAAAAGTCCCAGACAGTCAACCTCTTGCTGCTCCTCACCGGCCATTGGCAGCGCATCTACAGCACCACAGACATCGGGGCTCCGGGCTTTCCCTGACCAACAGGGCTTCGACGTTTACCACCAGCTGCACCTGGGTGCCCCCTGAAAAAAACCCCGAAAAATCACGAACGTCGGACGATTGCTCCCACACCAGAAGTGCCAGCCAGTCAAGCTCTTGCTGCTCCTCACCAGCCATTCCCAGCGCATCTACAGCACCACAGACATCGCGGCTCTGGGCTTTCCCTGACCAACAGGCCTTCGACATTTACCACCAGCTGCACCTAGTTGGCCACTGAAAAAAAACCCTGAAAAATCAAAAACGTCGGACAATTGATCCAACACCGAAAGTGCCAGCCAGTCAAGCTCTTGCTGCTCCTCACCGGACATTGGCAGTGCATCTACAGCACCACAGACATCGGAGCTCCGGGCTTTCCCTGACCAACAGGGCTTCGACGTTTACCACTCGCTGCACCTGGGCTCCCACTGAAAAGAACCCCGAAAAATCACGAACGTCGGACGATTGCTCCCACACCGAAAGTGCCAGCAACACAAGCTCTTTCTGCTCCTCACCGGCCATTCCCAGCGCATCTACAGCACCACAGACATCGGGGCTCCGGGCTTTCCCTGACCAACAGGGCTTCGACGTTTACCACCAGCTGAACCTGGGCGCCCACTGGAAAAAAAACCCGAAAAATCACGAACGTCGGACGATTGTTCCCACATTGAAAGTGCCAGCCAGTCAAGCTCTTGCTGCTCCTCACCGGCCATTCCCAGCGCATCTACAGCACCACAGATATCGGGGTTCTGCGCTTTCCCTGACCAACAGGGCTTCGACGTTTACCACCAGCTGAACCTGGGCGCCCGCTGAAAAAAATAAAAGAAAAATCACGAACATCGGACGATTGCTCCCACACCGAAAGTGCCAGCAACTCAAGCTCTTGCTCCTACTCACCGGACTTTGGCAGCGCATCTACAGCACCACAGACATCGGGGCTCTGGGCTTTCCCTGACCAACAGGGCTTTGACGTTTACCACCAGCTGAACCTGGGCGCCCACTGAAAAAAAACCCCGAAAAATCACGAACGTCGGACGATTGTTCCCACACCGAAAGTGCCAGCAACACAAGCTCTTGCTGCTCCTCACCGGCCATTCCCAGCGCATCTACAGCACCACAGACATCGGGGCTCCGGGCTTTCCCTGACCAACAGGCCTTCGACATTTACCACCAGCTGCACCTGGTTACCCACTGAAAAAAAACCCTGAAAAATCAAAAACGTCGGACGATTGCTCCCACACCGAAAGTGCCAGCAACTCAAGCTCTTGCTGCTCCTCACCGGCCACTGGCAGCGCATCTACAGCACCACAGACATCGGGGCTCTGGGCTTTCCCTGACCAACAGGGCTTCGACGTTTACCACCAGCTGCACCTGGGCGCCCACTGAAATAAAACCCCGAAAAATCACGAACGTCGGACGATTGCTCCCACACTGAAAGTGCCAGCAACTCAAGCTCTTGCTGCTACTCACCGGCCATTCCCAGCGCATCTACAGCACCACAGACATCGGGGCTCCGGGCTTTCCCTGACCAACTGGGCTTCGACGTTTACAACCAGCTGAAACTGGGCGCCCACTGAAATAAAACCCCCAAAAATCACGAACGTCGGACGATTGCTCCCACACCAAAAGTGCCAGCCAGTCAAGCTCTTGCTGCTCCTCACCGGACTTTGGCAGCGCATCTACAGCACCACAGACATCGGGGCTCCGGGCTTTCCCTGACCAACAGGGCTTCGACGTTTACCACCAGCTGCACCTGGGCTCCCACTGAAAAAACACCCCGAATAATCACAAACATCGGACTATTGCTCCCACACCAAAAGTGCCAGACAGTCAACCTCTTGCTGCTCCTCACCGGCCATTGGCAGCGCATCTACAGCACCACAGACATCGGGGCTCCGGGCTTTCCCTGACCAACAGGGCTTCGACGTTTACCACCAGCTGAACCTGGGCGCCCACTGAAAAAAATAAACTAAAAATCACGAACATCGGACGATTGCTCCCACACCGAAAGTGCCAGCCAGTCAAGCTCTTGCTGCTCCTCACCGGCCATTGGCAGCGCATCTACAGCACCACAGACATCGGGGCTCCGGGATTTCCCAGACCAACAGGGCTTCGACATTTACCACCAGCTGCACCTGGGCGCCCACTGAAATAAAACCCCGAAAAATCACGAACGTCGGACGATTGCTCCCACACCGAAAGTGCCAGCAACTCAAGCTCTTGCTGTTCCTCACCGGCCATTCCCAGCGCATCTACAGCACCACAGACATCGGGGCTCCGGGCTTTCCCTGACCAACAGGGCTTCGACGTTTACCACTAGCTGCACGTGGGCGCCCACTGAAAAAAAACCCCGAAAAATCACGAACATCGCACGATTGCTCCCACACCGAAAGTGCCAGCCAGTCAAGCTCTTGCTGCTCCTCACCGGCCATTCCCAGCGCATCTACAGCACCACAGACATCGGGTCTCTGGGCTTTCCCTGACCAACAGGGCTTCGACATTTACCACCAGCTGCACCTGGTTACCCACTGAAAAAAAACCCTGAAAAATCAAAAACGTCGGACGATTGCTCCCACACCAAAAGTGCCAGCAACTCAAGCTCTTGCTGCTCCTCACCGCCCATTCCCAGCGCATCTACAGCACCACAGACATCGCAGCTCTGGGCTTTCCCTGACGAACGGGGCTTGGACATTTACCACCAGCTGCACCTGGTTACCCACTGAAAAAAAACCCTGAAAAATCACAAATGTCGGACGATTCCTGCAACACCTTAAATGCCAGCCTGTCAAGCTCTTGCTGCTACTCACCGGCCATTCCCAGCTCATCTACAGCACCACAGACATCGCGGCTCCGGGCTTTCCCTGACCAACAGGGCTTCGACGTTTACCACCCGCTGCACCTGGGCGCCCACTGAAAAAAATAAACGAAAAATCACAAACGTCGGACGATTGCTGCCACACCGAAAGTGCCAGACAGTCAAGCTCTTGCTGCTCCTCACCGTCCATTCCCAGCGCATCTACAGCACCACAGACATCGCGGCTCCGGGCTTTCCCTGACCAACAGGGCTTCGACATTTACCACCAGCTGCACCTGGGAGCCCACTGAAATAAAACCCCGAAAAATCACGAACGTCGGACGATTGCTCCCACAACGAAAGTGCCAGCCTGTCAAGGTCTTGCTGCTCCTCACCGGCCATTGGCAGCGCATCTACAGCACCACAGACATCGGAGCTCCGGGCTTTCCCTGACCAACAGGGCTTCGACGTTTACCACTCGCTGCACCTGGGCTCCCACTGAAAAGAACCCCGAAAAATCACGAACGTCGGACGATTGCTCCCACACCGAAAGTGCCAGCAACACAAGCTCTTGCTGCTCCTCACCGGACTTTGGCAGCGCATCTACAGCACCACAGACATCGCGGCTCCGGGCTTTCCCTGACCAACAGGGCTTCGACGTTTACCACCCGCTGAACCTGGGCGCCCACTGAAAAAAATTAAAGAAAAATCACGAACGTCGGACGATTGCTCCCACAGCAAAAGTGCCAGCCAATGAAGCTCTTGCTGCTCCTCACCGGCCATTCCCAGCGCATCTACAGCACCACAGACATCGGGGCTCCGGGCTTTCCCTGACCAACAGGGCTTCGACATTTACCACCAGCTGCACCTGGTTACCCACTGAAAAAAAACCCTGAAAAATCAAAAACGTCGGACGATTGCTCCCACACTGAAAGTGTGGGCAACTCAAGCTCTTGCTGCTCCTCACCGGCTATTGGCAGCGCATCTACAGCACCACAGACATCGGGGCTCTGGGCTTTCCCTGACCAACAGGGCTTCGACGTTTACCACCAGCTGAACCTGGGCGCCCACTGAAAGTAAAACCCCGAAGAATCACGAACGTCGGACGATTGCTCCCACAGCAAAAGTGCCAGCCAGTCAAGCTCTTGCTGCTCCTCACCGGCCATTCCCAGCGCATCTACAGCACCACAGACATCGGGGCTCCGGGCTTTCCCTGACCAACAGGGCTTCGACGTTTACCACCAGCTGAACCTGGGCGCCCAGTGAATAAAAATCCCCAAAAATCACAAACGTCCGACGATTGCTCCTACACTGAAAGTGCCAGCAACTCAAGCTCTTGCTGCTCCTCACCGCCCATTCCCAGCGCATCTACAGCACCACAGACATCGGGGCTGTGGGCTTTCCCTGACCAACAGGGCTTCGACGTTTACCACCAGCTGCACCTGTGCGCCCACTGAAAGTAAAACCCTGAAAAATCACGAACGTCGGACGATTGCTCCCACACCGAAAGTGCCAGCCAGTCAAGCTCTAGCTGCTGAACACCGGCCATTCCCAGCACATCTACAGCACCACAGACATCGGGGCTCCGGGCTTTCCCTGACCAACAGGGCTTAGAAGTTTACCACCAGCTGAACCTGGGCGCCCACTGAAATAAAACCCCGAAAAATCACGAACGTCGGACGATTCCTCCCTCACCGAAAGTGCCAGCAACTCAAGCTCTTGCTGCTACTCACCGGACTTTGGCAGTGCATCTACAGCACCACAGACATCGGGGCTCCGGGCTTTCCCTGACCAACAGGGCTTCAACGTTTACCACCAGCTGAACCTGGGCGCCCACTGAAAAAAGTAAACGAAAAATCACGAACATCGCACGTTTGCTCCCACACCGAAAGTGCCAGCCAGTCAAGCTCTTGCTGCTCCTCACCGGCCATTCCCAGCGCATCTACAGCACCACAGACATCGGGGCTCCGGGCTTTCCCTGACCAACAGGCCTTCGACGTTTACCACTCGCTGAACCTGGGCTCCCACTGAAAAGAACCCCGAAAAATCACGAAGGTCGGACGATTGCTCCCACACCAAAAGTGCCAGCCAGTCAACCTCTTGCTGCTCCTCACCGGCCATTGGCAGCGCATCTACAGCACCACAGACATCGGGGCTCCGGGCTTTCCCTGACCAACAGGGCTTCGACGTTTACCACCAGCTGAACCTGGGAGCCCAGTGAAATAAAACCCCGAAAAATCACGAACGTCGGACGATTCCTCCCACACCGAACGTGCCAGCAACTCAAGCTCTTGCTGCTCCTCACCGGCCATTCCCAGCGCATCTACAGCACCACAGACATCGGGGCTCTGGGCTTTCCCTGACCAACAGGCCTTCGACGTTTACCACCAGCTGCACCTGGGCTCCCACTGAAAAGAACCCCGAAAAATCACGAACGTCGGACGATTGCTCCCACACCAAAAGTGCCAGACAGTCAAGCTCTAGCTGCTGAACACCGGCCATTCCCAGCGCATCTACAGCACCACAGACATCGGGGCTCCGGGCTTTCCCTGACCAACTGGGCTTCGACGATTACCACCAGCTGAACCTGGGCGCCCACTGAAATAAAACCCCGAAAAATCACGAACGTCCGACGATTGCTCCCACACCCAAAGTGCCAGCCAGTCAAGCTCTTGCTGCTCCTCAGCGGCGATTGGCAGCACATCTACAGCACCACAGACATCGGGGCTCCGGGCTTTCCCTGACCAACAGGGCTTCGACGTTTACCACCAGCTGAACCTGGGCGCCCACTGGAAAAAAAACCCGAAAAATCACGAACGTCGGACGATTGCTCCCACAACGAAAGTGCCAGCAACTCAAGCTCTTGCTGCTCCTCACCGGCCATTGGCAGCACATCTACAGCACCACAGACATCGGGGCTCCGGGCTTTCCCTGACCATCAGGGCTTCGACATTTACCACCAGCTGCACCTGGGCTCCCACTGAAATAAAACCCCGAAAAATCACGAACGTCGGACGATTGCTCCCACAACGAAACTGCCAGCAACTCAAGCTCTTGCTGCTACTCACCGGACTTTGGCAGTGCATCTACAGCACCACAGACATCGGGGCTCCAGGCTTTCCCTGACGAACAGCGTTCGACGTTTACCACCAGCTGCACCTGGGCGCCCACTGAAAAAAATAAACGAAAAATCATGAATATCGGACGATTGCTCCCACACCGAAACTGCCAGCAACTCAAGCTCTTGCTGCTACTCACTGCCCATTGGCAGGGCATCTACAGCACCACAGACATCGGGGCTCCGAGCTTTCCCTGACCAACTGGGCTTCAACGTTTACCACCCGCTGCACCTGGGCGCCCACTGAAAAAAATAAACGAAAAATCACAAACGTCGGACGATTGCTCCCACACTGAAAGTGCCAGCCAGTCAAGCTCTTGCTGCTCCTCACCGGCCATTGGCAGCGCATCTACAGCACCACAGACATCGCGGCTCCGGGCTTTCCCTGACCAACAGGGCTTCGACATTTACCACCAGCTGCACCTGGGAGCCCACTGAAATAAAACCCCGAAAAATCACGAACGTCGGACGATTGCTCCCACAACGAAAGTGCCAGCCTGTCAAGGTCTTGCTGCTCCTCACCGGCCATTGGCAGCGCATCTACAGCACCACAGACATCGGAGCTCCGGGCTTTCCCTGACCAACAGGGCTTCGACGTTTACCACTCGCTGCACCTGGGCTCCCACTGAAAAGAACCCCGAAAAATCACGAACGTCGGACGATTGCTCCCACACCGAAAGTGCCAGCAACACAAGCTCTTGCTGCTCCTCACCGGCCATTCCCAGCGCATCTACAGCACCACAGACATCGGGGCTCCGGGCTTTCCCTGACCAACAGGCCTTCGACGTTTACCACCAGCTGAACCTGGGCGCCCACTGGAAAAAAAACCCGAAAAATCACGAACGTCGGACGATTGCTCCCACAACGAAAGTGCCAGCAACTCAAGCTCTTGCTGCTACTCACCGGACCTTGGCAGCGCATCTACAGCACCACAGACATCGCGGATCCGGGCTGTCCCTGACCAACAGGGCTTCGACGTTTACCACCAGCTGAACCTGGGCGCCCACTGAAAGTAAAACCCCGAAAAATCACGAACGTCGGACGATTGCTCCCACACCGAAAGTGCCAGCAACACAAGCTCTTGCTGCTCCTCACCGCCCATTCCCAGCGCATCTACAGCACCACAGACATCGGGGCTCCGGGCTTTCCCTGACGAACAGGGCTTCGACGTTTACCACCAGCTGCACCTGGGCGCCCACTGAAAAAAAACCCTGAAAAATCAAAAACGTCAGACGATTGCTCCCACACTGAAAGTGCCAGCAACTCAAGCTCTTCCTGCTCCTCACCGGCCATTGGCAGCGCATCTACAGCACCACAGACATCGCGGCTCTGGGCTTTCCCTGACCAACAGGCCTTCGACATTAACCACCAGCTGCACCTAGTTGGCCACTGAAAAAAAACCCTGAAAAATCAAAAACGTCGGACAATTGATCCCACACCGAAAGTGCCAGCCAGTCAAGCTCTTGCAGTTCCTCACCGGCCACTGGCAGCTCATCTACAGCACCACAGACATCGGAGCTCTGGGCTTTCCCTGACCAACAGGCCTTCGACGTTTACCACGAGCTGCACCTGGGCTCCCACTGAAAAGAACCCCGAAAAATCACGAACGTCGGACGATTGCTCCCACAACGAAAGTGCCAGCAACTCAAGCTCTTGCTGCTACTCACCAGACTTTGGCAGTGCATCTACAGCACCACAGACATCAGGGCTCCGAGCTTTCCCTGACCAACAGTGCTTCAAAGTTTACCACCAGCTGCACCTGGGCGCCCACTGAAATAAAACTCCGAAAAATCACGAACGTCAGACGATTGCTCCCACAACGAAAGTGCCAGCCAGTCAAGCTCTTGCTGCTACTCACCAGACTTTGGCAGTGCATCTACAGCACCACAGACATTGGGTTTCTGCGCTTTCCCTGACCAACAGGGCTTCGACGTTTACCACCAGCTGAACCTGGGCGCCCACTGAAAAAAATAAACTAAAAATCACGAACATCGGACGATTATTCCCACACTGAAAGTGCCAGCAACTCAAGCTCTTGCTGCTCCTCACCGCCCATTGGCACGGCATCTACAGCACCACAGACATCGGGGCTCCGGGCTTTCCCTGACCAACTGGGCTTCGACGTTTACCACCAGCTGAACCTGGGCGCCCACTGAAATAAAACCCCCAAAAATCACAAACGTCGGACTATTGCTCCCACACTGAAAGTGCCAGCCAGTCAAGCTCTTGCTGCTCCTCACCGGCCATTCCCAGCGCATCTACAGCACCACAGACATCGGGGCTCCGGGCTTTCCCTGACCAACAGGGCTTCGACATTTACCACCAGCTGCACCTGGGCGCCCAGTGAAAAAAAAACCCCAAAAATCACGAACGTCAGACGATTGCACCCACATCGAAAGTGCCAGCATGTCAGCCTCTTGCTGCTCCTCACCGGCTATTGGCAGCGCATCTACAGCACCACAGACATCGGGGCTCCGGGATTTCCCTGACCAACAGGGCTTCGACGTTTACCACCAGCTGCACCTGGTTGCCCACTGAAAAAAAACCCCAAAAATCACGAACGTCAGACGATTGCACCCACATCGAAAGTGCCAGCAACTCAAGCTCTTGCTGCTCCTCACCGGACTTTGGCAGTGCATCTACCGCACCACAGACATCGGGGCTCCGGGATTTCCCTGACCAACAGGGCTTCGACGTTTACCACCAGCTGCACCTGGTTACGCACTGAAAAAAAACCCTGAAAAATCAAAAACGTCGGACGATTGCTCCCACACCGAAACTCCCAGCCAGTCAAGCTCTTGCTGCTCCTCACCGGCCATTCCCAGCGCATCTACAGCACCACAGACATCGGGGCTCTGGGCTTTCCCTGACCAACAGGGCTTCGACATTTACCACCAGCTGCACCTGGGCGCCCACTGAAAAAAAACCCTGAAAAATCACAAATGTCGGACGATTCCTGCCACACCTTAAATGCCAGCCTGTCAAGCTCTTGCTGCGCCTCACCAGCCATTCCCAGCGCATCTACAGCACCACAGACATCAGGGCTCTGGGCTTTCCCTGACGAACACGGCTTCGACGTTTACCACCCGCTGCACCTGGGCGCCCACTGAAAAAAATAAATGAAAAATCACAAACGTCGGACGATTGCTCCCACACCGAAAGTGCCAGCCAGTCAAGCTCTTGCTGCTCCTCACCAGACTTTGGCAGTGCATCTACAGCACCACAGACATTGGGGTTCTGCGCTTTCCCTGAACAACAGGGCTTCGACGTTTACCACCAGCTGAACCTGGGCGCCCACTGAAAAAAAACCCCGAAAAATCACGAACGTCGGACGATTGCTCCCACACCGAAAGTGCCAGACAGTCAAGCTCTTGCTGCTCCTCACCAGACTTTGGCAGTGCATCTACAGCACCACAGACATTGGGGTTCTGCGCTTTCCCTGAACAACAGGGCTTCGA
The DNA here is from genome assembly GCF_036417535.1 of Chlamydotis macqueenii. NCBI lineage: Eukaryota > Metazoa > Chordata > Aves > Otidiformes > Otididae > Chlamydotis > Chlamydotis macqueenii. The sequence continues at coordinate 184,448 of NW_028239200.1, forward strand.
CGTTTACCACCAGCTGAACCTGGGCGCCCACTGAAAAAAAACCCCGAAAAATCACGAACGTCGGACGATTGCTCCCACACCGAAAGTGCCAGACAGTCAAGCTCTTGCTGCTCCTCACCGGCCATTGGCAGCTCATCTACAGCATCACAGATATCGGGGCTGCGGGCTTTCCCTGACCAACAGGGCTTCGACATTTACCACCAGCTGCACCTGGGCTCCCACTGAAAAGAACCCCGAAAAATCACGAACGTCGGACGATTGCTCCAACACCAAAAGTGCCAGTCAGTCAAGCTCTTACTGCTCCTCACCGGCCATTGGCAGCGCATCTACAGCACCACAGACATCGGGGCTCCGGGCTTTCCCTGACGAACCAGGCTTCGACGTTTACCACCAGCTGCACCTGGGTGCCCCCTGAAAAAAATAAACGAAGAATCAAGAACATCGGACGATTGCTCCCACACCGAAAGTGCCAGCAACACAAGCTCTTGCTGCTCCTCACCGCCCATTCCCAGCGCATCTACAGCACCACAGACATCGGGGCTCCGGGCTTTCCCTGACGAACCAGGCTTCGACATTTACCACCAGCTGCACCTGGGTGCCCCCTGAAAAAAATAAACGAAGAATCAAGAACATCGGACGATTGCTCCCACACCGAAAGTGCCAGCCAGTCAAGCTCTTGCTGCTCCTCACCGGCCATTGGCAGCGCATCTACAGTACCACAGACATCGGGGCTCCGGGCTTTCCCTGACCAACAAGGCTTCGACGTTTACCACCAGCTGAACCTGGGCGCCCACTGAAAGTAAAACCCCAAAAAATCACGAACGTCGGACGATTGCTCCCACACCGAAAGTGCCAGCAACTCAAGCTCCTGCTGCTACTCACCGGACTTTAGCAGCGCATCTACAGCACCACAGACGTCGGGGTTCTGCGCTTTCCCTGACCAACAGGGCTTCGACATTTACCACCAGCTGAACCTGGGCGCCCACTGAAAAAAATAAACGAAAAATCACAAACGTCGGACGATTGCTCCCACACCGAAAGTGCCAGCCAGTCAAGCTCTTGCTGCTCCTCACCAGACTTTGGCAGCGCATCTACAGCACCACAGACATTTGGGCTCCTGGCATTCCCTGACCAACAGGGCTTCAACGTTTACCACCAGCTGCACCTGGGCGCCCACTGAAAAAGAAAACCCAAAAATCACAAATGTCGGACGATTCCTGCCACACCTTAAATGCCAGCCTATCAAGCTGTGGCTGCCCCTCACCGCCCATTCCCAACGCATCTACAGCACCACAGACATCGGGGCTCCGGGCTTTCCCTGACCAACAGGGCTTCGACGTTTACCACCAGCTGCACCTGGGCTCCCACTGAAAAGAACCCCCGAAAAATCATGAACATCGGTCGATTGCTCCCACACCGAAAGTGCCAGCAACACAAGCTCTTGCTGCTCCTCACCGGCCGTTCCCAGCGCATCTACAGCACCACAGACATCGGGGCTCCGGGCTTTCCCTGACCAACAGGGCTTCGACGTTTACCACCAGCTGAACCTGGGCGCCCAGTGAATAAAAATCCCCAAAAATCACAAACGTCCGACGATTGCTCCCACACCAAAAGTGCCAGCAACACAAGCTCTTGCTGCTCCTCACCGCCCATTGGCAGCGCATCTACAGCACCACAGACATCGGGGCTCCGGGCTTTCCCTGACCAACAGGGCTTAGAAGTTTACCACCAGCTGAACCTGGGCGCCCACTGAAAGTAAAACCCCGAAGAATCACGAACGTCGGACGATTGCTCCCACAACGAAAGTGCCAGCCAGTCAAGCTCTTGCTGCTCCTCACCGGCCATTCCCAGCGCATCTACAGCACCACAGACATCGGGGCTCCGGGCTTTCCCTGACCAACAGGGCTTAGAAGTTTACTACCAGCTGAACTTGGGCGCCCACTGGAAAAAAAATCCCCAAATATCACAAACGTCGGACGATTGCTCCCACACCGAAAGTCCCAGTCAGTCAAGCTCTTGCTGCTCCTCACCGGCCATTGGCACCGCATCTACAGCACCACAGACATCACGGCTCCGGGCTTTCCCTGACCAACAGGGCTTCGACATTTACCACCAGCTGCACCTGGTTACCCACTGAAAAAAAACCCTGAAAAATCAAAAACGTCGGACGATTGCTCCCACACCAAAAGTGCCAGCCAGTCAAGCTCTTGCTGCTCCTCACCGGCCATTGGCAGCGCATCTACAGCACCACAGACATCGGGGCTCCGGGCTTTCCCTGACCAACAGGGCTTCGACGTTTACCACCAGCTGCACCTCGGAGCCCGCTGAAAAAAACCCCGAAAAATCACAAACGTCGGACGATTGCTCCCACACCGAAAGTGCCAGCAACTCAAGCTCTTGCTGCTACTCACCGGACTTTGGCAGTGCATCTACAGCACCACAGACATCGGGGTCCTGCGCTTTCCCTGAACAACAGGGCTTCAACGTTTACCACCAGCTGCACCTGGGCGCCCGCTGAAAAAAACCCCGAAAAATCACAAACGTCGGACGATTGCTCCCACACCGAAAGTGCCAGCAACTCAAGCTCTTACTGCTACTCACCGGACTTTGGCAGTGCATCTACAGCACCACAGACATCGGGGTTCTGCGCTTTCCCTGAACAACAGGGCTTCAACGTTTACCACCAGCTGCACCTGGGCGCCCACTGAAAAAAGTAAACGAAAAATCACGAACATCGCACGATTGCTCCCACACCGAAAGTGCCAGCCAGTCAAGCTCTTGCTGCTCCTCACCGGCCATTGGCAGCGCATCTAAAGCACCACAGACATCGGGGCTCCGGGCTTTCCCAGACCAACAGGGCTTCGACATTTACCACCAGCTGCACCTGGGCGCCCACTGAAATTAAAACCACGAAAAATCACGAACGTCGGACGATTGCTCCCACACCAAAAGTCCCAGTCAGTGAAGCTCTTGCTGCTACTCACGGGCCATGGGCAGCGCATCTACAACACCACAGACATCGTGGCTCCGGGCTTTCCCTGACCAACAGGGCTTCGACATTTACCACCAGCTGCACCTGGGTGCCCCCTGAAAAAAAAACCCCAAAAATCACAAATGTCGGACGATTCCTGCCACACCTTAAATGCCAGCCTGTCAAGCTCTTGCTGCTCCTCACCGGCCATTGGAGGCGCATCTACAGCACCACAGACATCGGGGCTCCGGGCTTTCCCTGACCAACAGGGCTTCAACGTTTACCACCAGCTGCACCTGGGCGCCCACTGAAAAAAATAAACGAAAAATCACGAACATCGCACGATTGCTCCCACACCGAAAGTGCCAGCAACTCAAGCTCTTGCTGCTACTCACCTCCCATTCCCAGCGCATCTACAGCACCACAGACATCGGGGCTCCGGGCTTTCCCTGACGAACAGGGCTTCGACGTTTACCACCAGCTGAACCTGGGCGCGCACTGGAAAAAAAACCCGAAAAATCACGAACGTCGGACGATTGTTCCCACATTGAAAGTGCCAGCCAGTCAAGCTCTTGCTGCTATTCACCGGCCATTGGCAGCGCATCTACAGCACCACAGACATCGGGGCTCCGGGCTTTCCCTGACCAACAGGGCTTCGACGTTTACCACCCGCTGCACCTGGGCTCCCACTGAAAAGAACACCGAAAAATCACGAACATCGGACGATTGCTCACACACCGAAAGTGCCAGCAACACAAGTTCTTGCTGCTTCTCACCGGCCATTCCCAGCGCATCTACAGCACCACAGACATCGGGGCTCCGGGCTTTCCCTGACCAACAGGGCTTCGACGTTTACCACCAGCTGAACCTGGGCGCCCACTGAAAAAAATAAACGAAAAATCACGAAGATCAGACGATTGATCCCACAACGAAAGTGCCAGCCAGTCAAGCTCTTGCTGCTCCTCACCGCCCATTCCCAGCGCATCTACAGCACCACAGACATCGGGGCTCCGGGCTTTCCCTGACCAACAGGGCTTCGACATTTACCACCAGCTGCACCTGGGCGCACACTGAAATAAAACCCCGAAAAATCACGAACGTCGGACGATTGCTCCCACAACGAAAGTGCCAGGAACTCAAGCTCTTGCTGCTACTCACCGCCCATTGGCAGCGCATCTACAGCACCACAGACATCGGGGCTCCGGGCTTTCCCTGACCAACAGGGCTTCGACGTTTACCACCAGCTGCACCTGGGCGCCCACTTAAAAAAAATAAACGAAAAATCACAAACATCGGACGATTGCTCCCACACCGAAAGTGCCAGCAACTCAAGCTCTTGCTGCTACTCACCGCCCATTGGCAGGGCATCTACAGCACCACAGACATCGGGGCTCCGAGCTTTCCCTGACCAACAGGGCTTCAACATTTACCACCAGCTGCACCTGGGCGCCCACTGAAATAAAACCCCGAAAAATCACGAACGTCAGACGATTGCTCCCACAACGAAAGTGCCAGCCAGTCAAGCTCTTGCTGCTCCTCCCCGGCCACTCCCAGTGCATCTACAGCACCACAGACATCGGGGCTCTGGGCTTTCCCTGACGAACAGGGCTTCGACGTTTACCACCAGCTGCACCTGGGCGCCCACTGAAAAAAACCCCAAAAATCACAAACGTCGGACGATTGCTCCCACACCGAAAGTGCCAGCATGTCAGCCTCTTGCTGCTCCTCACCGACCATTGGCAGCGCATCTACAGCACCACAGACATCGGGGCTCCGGGCTTTCCCTGACCAACAGGGCTTCGACATTTACCACCAGCTGCACCTGGGCGCCCACTGAAATAAAACTCCGAAAAATCACGAACGTCGGACGATTGCTCCCAGAACGAAAGTGCCAGCAACTCAAGCTCTTGCTGCTACTCACCAGACTTTGGCAGTGCATCTACAGCACCACATACATTGGGGTTCTGCGCTTTCCCTGACCAACAGGGCTTCGACGTTTACCACCAGCTGAACCTGGGCGCCCACTGAAAAAAATAAACTAAAAATCACGAACATCGGACGATTGCTCCCACACCGAAAGTGCCAGACAGTCAAGCTCTTGCTGCTCCTCACCGCCCATTCCCAGCGCATCTACAGCATCACAGATATCGGGGCTCCGGGCTTTCCGTGACCAACAGGGCTTCGACGTTTACCACCAGCTGAACCTGGGCGCCCACTGAAAGTAAAACCCCGAAAAATCACGAACATCGGACGATTGCTCCCACACTGAAAGTGCCAGCAACACAAGCTCTTGCTGCTCCTCACCGGCCATTCCCAGCGCATCTACAGCACCACAGACATCGGGGCTCTGAGCTTTCCCTGACCAACAGGGCTTCGACGTTTACCACCAGTTGAACCTGGGCGCCCACTGAAAAAAATAAACGAAAAATCACGAACATCGGACGATTGCTCCCACACCGAAAGTGCCAGCCTGTCAAGCTCTTGCTGCTCCTCACCGGCCATTCCCAGCGCATCTACAGCACCACAGACATCGGGGCTCTGAGCTTTCCCTGACCAACAGGGCTTCGACGTTTACCACTCGCTGCAGCTGGGCTCCCACTGAAAAGAACCCCGAAAAATCACGAACGTCCGACGATTGCTCCCACACCCAAAGTGCCAGCCTGTCAAGCTATGCTGCTCCTCACCAGCCATTCCCAGCGCATCTACAGCACCACAGACATCGGGGCTCCGGGGTTTCCCTGACCAACCGGGCTTCGACATTTACCACCAGCTGCACCTGGGTGCCCCCTGAAAAAAAAACCCCAAAAATCACGAACGTCGGACGATTCCTGCCACACCTTAAATGCCAGCCTGTCATGCTCTTGCTGCTCCTCACCGGCCATTCCCAACACATCTACAGCACCACAGACATCGGGGCTGTGGGCTTTCCCTGACCAACATGGCTTCGACATTTACCACCAGCTGCACCTGGGCGCCCACTGAAAAAAAACCCTGAAAAATGACGAACGTCGGACGATTGCTCCCACACCGAAAGTGCCAGCCAGTCAAGCTCTTGCTGTTCCTCACCGGACAGTGGCAGTGCATCTACAGCACCACAGACATTGGGGCTCCGGGCTTTCCCTGACCAACAGGCCTTCAACGTTTACCACTCGCTGAACCTGGGCTCCCACTGAAAAGAACCCCGAAAAATCACGAACGTCGGACGATTGCTCCCACACCAAAAGTGCCAGACAGTCAAGCTCTAGCTGCTGAACACCGGCCATTCCCAGCGCATCTACATCACCACAGACATCGGGGCTCCGGGCTTTCCCTGACCAACAGGTCTTAGAAGTTTACCACCAGCTGAACCTGGGCGCCCACTGAAATAAAACCCCCAAAAATCACGAACGTCCGACGATTGCGCCCACACCCAAAGTGTCAGCCAGTCAAGCTCTTGCTGCTGCTCACCGGACTTTGGCAGTGCATCTACAGCACCACAGACATCGGGGCTCCGGGCTTTCCCTGACCATCAGGGCTTCGACGTTTACCACCAGCTGCACCTCGGCTCCCACTGAAATAAAAGCCCGAAAAATCACGAACGTCGGACGATTGCTCCCACAACGAAAGTGCCAGCCAGTCAAGCTCTTGCTGCTCCTCACCGCCCATTCCCAGCGCATCTACAGCACCACAGACATCGGGGCTCCGGGCTTTCCCTGACGAACAGGGCTTCGACGTTTACCACCAGCTGAACCTGGGCGCCCACTGGAAAAAAAACCCGAAAAATCACGAACGTCGGACGATTGTTCCCACATTGAAAGTGCCAGCCAGTCAAGCTCTTGCTGCTCCTCACCGGCCATTGGCAGCGCATCTACAGCACCACAGACATCGCGGCTCCGGGCTTTCCCTGACCATCAGGGCTTCGACATTTACCACCAGCTGCACCTGGGCGCCCACTGAAATAAAACCCCGAAAAATCAGAAACGTCGGACGATTGCTCCCACAACGAAAGTGCCAGCAACTCAAGCTCTTGCTGCTCCTCACCGGAGAGTGGCAGCGCATCTACAGCACCACAGACATCGGGGCTCCGGGCTTTCCCTGACCAACAGGGCTTCGACGTTTACCACCAGCTGCACCTGGGCGCCCACTGAAAAAAATAAACGAAAAATCATGAATATCGGACGATTGCTCCCACACCGAAACTGGGAGCAACTCAAGCTCTTGCTGCTACTCACCGCCCATTGGCAGGGCATCTACAGCACCACAGACATCGGGGCTCCGGGCTTTCCCTGACCAACAGGGCTTCAACGTTTACCACCAGCTGCACCTGGGCGCCCACTGAAAGTAAAACCCCGAAAAATCACGAACATCGGACGATTGCTCCCACACCGAAAGTGCCAGCAACACAAGCTCTTGCTGCTCCTCACCGCCCATTCCCAGCGCATCTACAGCACCACAGACATCGCGGCTCCGGGCTTTCCCTCACCAACAGGGCTTCGACATTTACCACCAGCTGCACCTGGTTACCCACTGAAAAAAAACCCTGAAAAATCAAAAACGTCAGACGATTCGTCCCACACTGAAAGTGCCAGCAACTCAAGCTCTTGCTGCTCCTCACCGGCCATTCCCAGTGCATCTACAGCACCACAGACATCGCGGCTCTGGGCTTTCCCTGACCAACAGGCCTTCGACATTTACCACCAGCTGCACCTAGTTGGTCACTGAAAAAAAACCCTGAAAAATCAAAAACGTCGGACAATTGATCCCACACCGAAAGTGCCAGCCAGTCAAGCTCTTGCAGTTCCTCACCGGCCACTGGCAGCTCATCTACAGCACCACAGACATCGGAGCTCCGGGCTTTCCCTGACCAACAGGGCTTCGACGTTTACCACTCGCTGCACCTGGGCTCCCACTGAAAAAAACCCCGAAAAATCACAAACGTCGGACGATTGCACCCAAACCGAAATTGCCAGCAACACAATCTCTTGCTGCTCCTCACCGGCCATTCCCAGCGCATCTACAGCACCACAGACATCGGGGCTCCGGGCTTTCCCTGACCAACAGGGCTTCGACGTTTACCACCAGCTGAACCTGGGCGCCCACTGGAAAAAAAACCCAAAAAATCACGAACGTCGGACGATTGTTCCCACATTGAAAGTGCCAGCAACTCAAGCTCTTGCTGCTCCTCACCGGCCATTGGCAGCGCATCTAAAGCACCACAGACATCGGGACTCCGGGCTTTCCCTGACCAACTGGGCTTCGACGTTTACCACCAGCTGCACCTGGGCGCCCACTGAAAAAAATAAACGAAAAATCACGAACATCGGACGATTGCTCCCACACCAAAAGTGCCAGCCTGTCAAGCTCTTGCTGCTACTCACCGGCCATTGGCAGGGAATCTACAGCACCACAGACATCGGGGCTCCGAGTTTTCCCTGACCAACAGGGCTTCAACGTTTACCACCAGCTGCACCTGGGCGCCCACTGAAATAAAACCCCGAAAAATCACGAACGTCGGACGATTGCTCCCACACTGAAAGTGCCAGCAACTCAAGCTCTTGCTGCTACTCACCTCCCATTCCCAGCGCATCTACAACACCACAGACATCGGGGCTCCGGGCTTTCCCTGACCAACTGGGCTTCGACGTTTACCACCAGCTGAACCTGGGCGCCCACTGAAATAAAACCCCCAAAAATCACAAACGTCGGACTATTGCTCCCACACTGAAAGTGCCAGCCAGTCAAGCTCTTGCTGCTCCTCACCGCCCATTCCGAACGCATCTACAGCACCACAGACATCGGGGCTCCGGGCTTTCCCTGACCAACAGGGCTTCGACATTTACCACCAGCTGCACGTGGGCGCCCACTGAAAAAAATAAACGAAAAATCACGAACATCGCACGATTGCTCCCACACCGAAAGTGCCAGCCAGTCAAGCTCTTGCTGCTCCTCACCGGCCATTCCCAGCGCATCTACAGCACCACAGACATCGGGGCTCCGGGCTTTCCCTGACAAACAGGGCTTCGACATTTACCACCAGCTGCACCTGGGCGCCCACTGAAATAAAACCCCGAAAAATCTCGAACGTCGGACGATTGCTCCCACACCAAAAGTGCCAGCCAGTCAAGCTCTTGCTGCTCCTCACCGGACAGTGGCAGTGCATCTACAGCACCACAGACATTCCGGCTCCGGGCTTTCCCTGACCAACAGGGCTTCGACGTTTACCACCAGCTGCACCTGGGTGCCGCCTGAAAAAAAAACTCCAAAAATCACAAATGTCGGACGATTCCTGCCACACCTTAAATGCCAGCCTGTCAAGCTCTTGCTGCTACTCACCGGACATTCCCAGCGCATCTATAGCACCACAGACATCAGGGCTCTGGAATTTCCCTGACGAACAGGGCTTCGACGTTTACCACCAGCTGCACCTGGGCGCCCACTGAAAAAAAAACCGCAAAAATCACGAACGTCGGACGATTGCACCCACAACGAAAGTGCCAGCATGTGAGCCTCTTGCTGCTCCTCACCGGCTATTGGCAGCGCATCTACAACACCACAGACATCGGGGCTCTGCGCTTTCCCTGACCAACAGGCCTTCGACGTTTACCACCAGTTGAACCTGGGCGCCCACTGAAAAAAATAAACGAAAAATCACGAACGTCGGACGATTGTTCCCACACCGAAAGTGCTAGCAAGTCAAGCTCTTGCTGCTCCTCATCGCCCATTGGCAGCGCATCTACAGCACCACAGACATCAGGGCTCTGGACTTTCCCTGACGAACAGGGCTTCGACATTTACCACCAGCTGCACCTGGGCTCCCACTAAAAAAAACCCTGAAAAATCAAAAACGTCGGACGATTGCTCCCACACCGAAAGTGCCAGCCTGTCAAGCTCTTGCTGCTCCTCACCGCCCATTCCCAGCGCATCTACAGCACCACAGACATCGGGGCTCCGGGCTTTCCCTGACCAACAGGGCTTCGACGTTTACCACTCGCTGCAGCTGGGCTCCCACTGAAAAGAACCCCGAAAAATCACGAACGTCGGACGATTGCTCCCACACCGAAAGTGCCAGCCTGTCAAGCTCTTGCTGCTCCTCACCGGACTTTGGCAGTGCATCTACAGCACCACAGACATCGGGGTTCTGCGCTTTCCCTGACCAACAGGGCTTCGACATTTACCACCAGCTGCACCTGGGTGCCCCCTGAAAAAAAAACCCCAAAAATCACGAACGTCGGACGATTCCTGCCACACCTTAAATGCCAGCCTGTCAAGCTCTTGCTGCTCCTCACTGGCCATTCCCAGCGCATCTACAGCACCACAGACATCGGGGCTCTGGGCTTTCCCTGACCAACAGGCCTTCGATGTTTACCACCTACTGAACCTGGGCGCCCAGTGAATAAAAATCCCCAAAAATCACAAACGTCCGACGATTGCTCCCACACTGAAAGTGCCAGCAACTCAAGCTCCTGCTGCTCCTCACCGCCCATTCCCAGCGCATCTACAGCACCACAGACATCGGGGCTCCGGGCTTTCCCTGACCAACACGGCTTCGACATTTACCACCAGCTGCACCTGTGCGCCCACTGAAAGTAAAACCCCGAAAAATCACGAACGTCGGACGATTGCTCCCACACCAAAAGTGCCAGCAACTCAAGCTCTTGCTGCTCCTCACCGGAGAGTGGCAGTGCATCTACAGCACCACAGACATCGGGGCTCCGGGCTTTCCCTGACCAACAGGGCTTCGACGTTTACCACCAGCTGCACCTGGGCGCCCACTGAAATAAAACCCCGAAAAATCACGAACGTCCGACGATTGCTCCCACACCCAAAGTGCCAGCCAGTCAAGCTCTTGCTGCTCCTCACCGGCCATTGGCAGCGCATCTACAGCACGACAGACATCGGGGCTCCGGGCTTTCCCTGACCAACAGGGCTTCAACGTTTACCACCAGCTGCACCTGGGCGCCCACTGAAATAAAACCCCGAAAAATCACGAACGTCGGACGATTCCTCCCACACCGAAAGTGCCAGCAACTCAAGCTCTTGCTGCTACTCACCGGCCATTCCCAGTGCATATACAGCACCACAGACATCGGGGTTCTGCGCTTTCCCTGAACAACAGGGCTTCGACATTTACCACCAGCTGCACCTGGGTGCCCCCTGAAAAAAAAACCCCAAAAATCACAAATGTCAGACGATTCCTGCCACACCTTAAATGCCAGCCTGTCAAGCTCTTGCTGCTACTTACCGGCCATTCCCAGCGCATCTACAGCACCACAGACATCAGGGCTCTGGACTTTCCCTGACGAACAGGGCTTCGACGTTTACCACCAGCTGCACCTGGTTACCCACTGAAAAAAAACCCTGAAAAATCACGAACGTCGGACGATTGCTCCCACACCGAAAGTGCCAGCCAGTCAAGCTCTTGCTGCTACTCACCGCCCATTGGCAGCGCATCTACAGCACCACAGGTATCGGGGCTCCGAGCTTTCCCTGACCAACAGGGCTTCGACGTTTACCACCAGCTGCACCTGGGTGCCGCCTGAAAAAAAAACTCCAAAAATCACAAATGTCGGACGATTCCTGCCACACCTTAAATGCCAGCCTGTCAAGCTCTTGCTGCTACTCACCGGACATTCCCAGCGCATCTATAGCACCACAGACATCAGGGCTCTGGAATTTCCCTGACGAACAGGGCTTCGACGTTTACCACCAGCTGCACCTGGGCGCCCACTGAAAAAAAAACCGCAAAAAACACGAACGTCGGACGATTGCACCCACAACGAAAGTGCCAGCATGTGAGCCTCTTGCTGCTCCTCACCGGCTATTGGCAGCGCATCTACAACACCACAGACATCGGGGCTCTGCGCTTTCCCTGACCAACAGGCCTTCGACGTTTACCACCAGTTGAACCTGGGCGCCCACTGAAAAAAATAAACGAAAAATCACGAACGTCGGACGATTGCTCCCACACCGAAAGTGCTAGCAAGTCAAGCTCTTGCTGCTCCTCATCGCCCATTGGCAGCGCATCTACAGCACCACAGACATCGGGGCTCCGGGCTTTACCTGACGAACCGGGCTTCGACATTTATCACCAGCTGCACCTGGGTGCCCCCTGAAAAAAAAACCCCAAAAAACACAAATGTCGGACGATTCCTGCCACACCTTAAATGCCAGCCTGTCAAGCTCTTGCTGCTACTCACCGGCCATTCCCAGCGCATCTACAGCACCACAGACATCAGGGCTCTGGACTTTCCCTGACGAACAGGGCTTCGACATTTACCACCAGCTGCACCTGGGCTCCCACTAAAAAAAACCCTGAAAAATCAAAAACGTCGGACGATTGCTCCCACACCGAAAGTGCCAGCCTGTCAAGCTCTTGCTGCTCCTCACCGCCCATTCCCAGCGCATCTACAGCACCACAGACATCGGGGCTCCGGGCTTTCCCTGACCAACAGGGCTTCGACGTTTACCACTCGCTGCGGCTGGGCTCCCACTAAAAAGAACCCCGAAAAATCACGAACGTCGGACGATTGCTCCCACACCGAAAGTGCCAGCCTGTCAAGCTCTTGCTGCTCCTCACCGGACTTTGGCAGTGCATCTACAGCACCACAGACATCGGGGTTCTGCGCTTTCCCTGACCAACAGGGCTTCGACATTTACCACCAGCTGCACCTGGGTGCCCCCTGAAAAAAAAACCCCAAAAATCACGAACGTCGGACGATTCCTGCCACACCTTAAATGCCAGCCTGTCAAGCTCTTGCTGCTCCTCACCGGCCATTCCCAGCGCATCTACAGCACCACAGACATCGGGGCTCTGGGCTTTCCCTGACCAACAGGCCTTCGATGTTTACCACCTACTGAACCTGGGCGCCCAGTGAATAAAAATCCCCAAAAATCACAAACGTCCGACGATTGCTCCCACACTGAAAGTGCCAGCAACTCAAGCTCCTGCTGCTCCTCACCGCCCATTCCCAGCGCATCTACAGCACCACAGACATCGGGGCTCCGGGCTTTCCCTGACCAACACGGCTTCGACATTTACCACCAGCTGCACCTGTGCGCCCACTGAAAGTAAAACCCCGAAAAATCACGAACGTCGGACGATTGCTCCCACACCAAAAGTGCCAGCAACTCAAGCTCTTGCTGCTCCTCACCGGAGAGTGGCAGTGCATCTACAGCACCACAGACATCGGGGCTCCGGGCTTTCCCTGACAAACAGGGCTTCGACGTTTACCACCAGCTGCACCTGGGCGCCCACTGAAATAAAACCCCGAAAAATCACGAACGTCCGACGATTGCTCCCACACCCAAAGTGCCAGCCAGTCAAGCTCTTGCTGCTCCTCACCGGCCATTGGCAGCGCATCTACAGCACCACAGATATCGGGGCTCTGAGCTTTCCCTGACCGACAGGGCTTCAACGTTTACCACCAGCTGCACCTGGGCGCCCACTGAAATAAAACCCCGAAAAATCACGAACGTCGGACGATTCCTCCCACACCGAAAGTGCCAGCAACTCAAGCTCTTGCTGCTACTCACCGGCCATTCCCAGTGCATCTACAGCACCACAGACATCGGGGCTCCGGGCTTTCCCTGACGAACCGGGCTTCGACATTTACCACCAGCTGCACCTGGGTGCCCCCTGAAAAAAAAACCCCAACAATCACAAATGTCGGACGATTCCTGCCACACTTTAAATGCCAGCCTCTCAACCTCTTGCTGCTCCTCACCGGCCGTTCCCAGCGCATCTACAACACCACAGACATCGGGGCTCCGGGCGTTCCCTGACCAACAGGGCTTCGACGTTTACCACCAGCTGAACCTGGGCGCCCACTGAAATAAAAGCCCGAAAAATCACGAACGTCGGACGATTGCTCCCACACCGAAAGTGCCAGCCAGTCAAGCTCTTGCTGCTCCTGACCGGACTTTGGCAGCGCATCTACAGCACCACAGACATCGGGGTTCTGCGCTTTCCCTGACCAACAGGGCTTCGACGTTTACCACTAGCTGAACCTGGGCGCCCCCTGAAAAAAAACCCTGAAAAATGACGAACGTCGGACGATTGCTCCCACACCAAAAGTGCCAGACAGTCAAGCTCTTGCTGCTCCTCACCGGACTTTGGCAGTGCATCTACAGCACCACAGGCATCGGGGCTCCGGGCTTTCCCTGACCAACAGGGCTTCGACGTTTACCACCAGCTGAACCTGGGCGCCCACTGAAAAAAAACCCCGAAAAATCACGAACGTCAGACGATTCCTCCCACACCGAAAGTGCCAGCAACTCAAGCTCTTGCTGCTACTCACCGGACTTTGGCAGTGCATCTACAGCACCACAGACATCGGGGTTCTACGCTTTCCCTGACCAAGAGGGCTTCGACGTTTACCATCAGCTGCACCTGGGCGCCCACTGAAAGTAAAACCCCGAAAAATCACGAACGTCGGACGATTGCTACCACACCGAAAGTGCCAGCCAGTCAAGCTCTTGCTGCTCCTCACCGGCCATTGGCAGCGCATCTACAGCACCACAGACATCGGGGCTCCGGGCTTTCCCTGACCAACAGGGCTTCAACGTTTACCACCAGCTGCACCTGGTTGCCCACTGAAAAAAAACCCTGAAAAAGGACGAACGTCGGACGATTGCTCCCACACCAAAAGTGCCAGCAACTCAAGCTCTTGCTGCTCCTCACCGGACAGTGGCAGTGCATCTACAGCACCACAGACATCGGGGCTCCGGGCTTTCCCTGACCAACAGGGCTTCGACATTTACCACCAGCTGCACCTGGGCTCCCACTGAAAAGAACCCCGAAAAATCACGAACGTCGGACGATTTCTCCTACACTAAAAGTGCCAGACAGTCAAGCTCTTGCTGCTCCTCACCGGCCATTCCCAGCGCATCTACAGCACCACAGACATCGGGGCTCCGGGCATTCCCTGACCAACAGGGCTTCGACGTTTACCACCAGCTGAACCTGGGCGCCCACTGGAAAAAAAACCCGAAAAATCACGAACGTCGGACGATTGCTCCCACACCAAAAGTGCCAGCAACTCAAGCTCTTGCTGCTACTCACCGGACTTTGGCAATGCATCTACAGCACCACAGACATCGGGGTTCTGCGCTTTCCCTGACCAACAGGGCTTGGACGTTTACCACTCGCTGCACCTGGGCTCCCACTGAAAAGAACCCCGAAAAATCACGAACGTCGGACGATTGCTCCCACACCGAAAGTGCCAGCAACACAAGCTCTTGCTGCTCCTCACCGGACTTTGGCAGCGCATCTACAGCACCACAGACATCGGGGCTCCGGGCTTTCCCTGACCAACAGGGCTTCGACGTTTACCACCAGCTGAACCTTGGCGCCCACTGAAATAAAACCCCAAAAATCACGAACGTCGGACGATTGCTCCCACACCGAAAGTGCCAGCCAGTCAAGCTCTTGGTGCTCCTCACCGGCCATTCCCAGCGCATCTACAGTACCACAGACATCGGGGTTCTGCGCTTTCCCTGACCAACAGGGCTTCGACGTTTACCACCAGCTGCACCTGGGCGCCCACTGAAAAAAATAAAAGAAAAATCACGAACATCGGACGATTGCTCCCACACCAAAAGTGCCAGCCAGTCAAGCTCTTGCTGCTCCTCACCGCCCATTCCCAGCGCATCTACAGCACCACAGACATCGGGGCTCCGGGCTTTCCCTGACCAACAGGGCTTCGACATTTACCACCAGCTGCACCTGGGCGCCCACTGAAATAAAACCCCGAAAAATCACGAACGTCGGACGATTGCTCCCACAACGAAAGTGCCAGCAACTCAAGCTCTTGCTGCTACTCACCGGACTTTGGCAGTGCATCTACAGCACCACAGACATCGGGGTTCTACGCTTTCCCTGACCAAGAGGGCTTCGACATTTACCATCAGCTGCACCTGGGCGCCCACTGAAAAAAATAAACGAAAAATCATGAACATCGGACGATTGCTCCCACACCGAAAGTGCCAGCCAGTCAAGCTCTTGCTGCTCCTCACCGGACTTCGGCAGCGCATCTACAGCACCACAGACATCGCGGCTCTGGGCTTTCCCTGACCAACAGGCCTTCGACATTTACCACCAGCTGCACCTAGTTGGCCACTGAAAAAAAACCCTGAAAAATCAAAAACGTCAGACAATTGATCCCACACCGAAAGTGCCAGCCAGTCAAGCTCTTGCTGCTCCTCACCGGCCATTCCCAGCGCATCTACAGCACCACAGACATCGGGGCTCTGGGCTTTCCTGACCAACAGGGCTTCGACATTTACCACCAGCTGAACCTGGGCGCCCACTGAAATAAAACCCCCAAAAATCACGAACGTCGGACGATTGCTCCCACACCCAAAGTGCCAGCCAGTCAAGCTCTTGCTGCTCCTCACCGGCCATTGGCAGCGCATCTACAGCACCACAGACATCGGGGCTCCGGGCTTTCCGTGACCAACAGGGCTTCGACGTTTACCACCAGCTGAACCTGGGCGCACACTGAAAGTAAAACCCCGAAAAATCACGAACATCGGACGATTGCTCCCACACCGAAAGTGCCAGCAACACAAGCTCTTGCTGCTCCTCACCGCCCATTGGCAGCGCATCTACAGCACCACAGACATCGGGGCTGTGGGCTTTCCCTGACCAACAGGGCTTCGACGTTTACCACCAGCTGAACCTGGGCGCCCACTGAAAAAAAACCCCGAAAAATCACGAACGTTGGACGATTGATCCCACACCGAAAGTCCCAGCCAGTCAAGCTCTTGCTGCTCCTCACCGGCCATTCCCAGCGCATCTACAGCACCACAGACATCGGGGCTCCGGGCTTTCCCTGACGAACCGGGCTTCGACATTTACCACCAGCTGCACCTGGGTGCCCCCTGAAAAAAAAACCCCAACAATCACAAATGTCGGACGATTCCTGCCACACTTTAAATGCCAGCCTCTCAACCTCTTGCTGCTCCTCACCGGCCGTTCCCAGCGCATCTACAACACCACAGACATCGGGGCTCCGGGCGTTCCCTGACCAACAGGGCTTCGACGTTTACCACCAGCTGCACCTGGGCGCCCACTGAAAAAAATAAACGAAAAATCACGAACATCGCACGATTGCTCCCACACCAAAAGTGCCAGCCAGTCAAGCTCTTGCTGCTCCTCACCGGCCATTCCCAGCGCATCTACAGCACCACAGACATCGGGGGCTCCGGGCTTTCCCTGACCAACAGGGCTTCGACGTTTACCACCAGCTGCACCTGGGCGCCCACTGAAAGAAATAAACGAAAAATCACGAACATCGCACGATTGCTCCCACACCAAAAGTGCCAGCAACTCAAGCTCTTGCTGCTCCTCACCGGCCATTGGCAGCACATCTACAGCACCACAGACATCGGGGGCTCTGGCTTTCCCTGACCAAGAGGGCTTCGACATTTACCATCAGCTGCACCTGGGCGCCCACTGAAAAAAAACCCTGAAAAATCAAAAACGTCGGACGATTGCTCCCACAACGAAAGTGCCAGCCAGTCAAGCTCTTGCTGCTCCTCACCGGCCATTCCCATCGCATCTACAGCACCACAGACATCGGGGCTCCGAGCTTTCCCTGACCAACAGGGCTTCGACCTTTACCACCAGCTGCACCTGGGCGCCCAGTGAATAAAAATCCCCTAAATCACAAACGTCCTACGATTGCTCCCACACCAAAAGTGCCAGCCAGTCAAGCTCTTGCTGTTCCTCACCGGACAGTGGCAGTGCATCTACAGCACCACAGACATCGGGGTTCTGCGCTTTCCCTGACCAACAGGGCCTCCTGCCCCACAACTGGGCCTTCTACACCCCCAAAATGGCGTCGTGCCCCCCAAAATGCGCTCTCGCCCCTGAAAGTGGCCTCCTGCCCCATGACTGGGCCTTCTACACCCCCAAAATGGCACCGTGCCCCCCAAAATGCGCTCTCACCCCCGAAAGTGGCCTCCTGCCCCACAACTGGGCCTTCTACCCCCCCAAAATGGCGCCGTGCCCCACAAAATGCACTCTCGCCCCCGAAAGTGGCCTCCTGCCCCACAACTGGGCCTTCTACCCCCCCAAAATGGCGCCGTGCCCCCCAAAATGCGCTCTCACCCCAAAGTGGTCTCCTGCCCCCCAACTTGCGGGGGGGGGTCGCCGAGCTCCCGCGCATGCGCGCACAGCTGGACCGTGAGGGGCGGGAGACCGGCGCGGAGCCGGTTGGGGGGGGGCGTGGGCGCATGCGCGCTGAGGGGCGGCGGGCGCGCCGGTGGCGGAGAGAAGGCAGGAAGCAGGAAGCAGGAAGCAGGAAGCAGGAAGCGGCAGCGCCGCGGCGTTTTTATTGGCGGGGAGAGCGGCGGGGGCGGAGGA